>NC_048232.1:24846122-25052186 GCF_002007445.2 Ailuropoda melanoleuca
AAAAAAAAAAAAAAGGAGAAACAGAAAAATTACAATTATAGTTGGAGACTTCAATACTTCTCTCTCATCAATTTATGGAACAACTGGACTGAAAATAAGCTAGGATATAGAAGAAGTCAACAACACCAAACGTGATTTCATCCACATTTATGGAACACTCCAACAGCAGCAGGCTCTACATTCTTTCAAGCACACAAAGAATCTATACCAAGATAACGTGACCACACAAAACCTCAACAAATTTAAAATAGTTGAAATTATATAGCGTACTCTCAATGCCCATAATAGAATCAAACTAAAAAATCAGTAACAGAAACAGAACAGGGAACTCTCCAAGTGCCTGGGGAAAAAAATGCACTTGGGTCAAAGAAGAGAGCATCAGGGGAAAATAAAAAAAACATGAAAAACAAAAAAACACACTGAATTGAAAAGAAAATGAAAATACAACATATCAAAAACTTTTGTACACAGATAATAGCTAACACAGTGCAGAAAGGGAACTACATAGCACTAAATGCTTACATCAGAAAAGAGAATTCTCAATTCAGTAATCTAAACTTGCATCTAAAGGAACTAGAAAAATAAAATAAACCCAACACAAACAAGAAAGGCAACACTGAAGAGCAGTAATCAATAAAATTAAAAACAAAAAACAATTTGAAAAATCAGTAGCAAAAAGCTGCTTCTAAAAAAGATCAATAAAGTTGACAAATCTCTAGCATGACTGGCAAGAAAAAGAGAAGACACAAATTACCAGCACCAAGAATGAAACATGGAGGGGCACCTGAGTGGCTCAGTCATTAAGTGTCTGCCTTCCGCTCAGGTCATGATCCCAGTGTTCTGGGATTGAGCCCCCCTGCTCAGCGGGAAGCCTGCTTCTCCCTCTCCGACTCCCCCACTTGTGTTCCCTCTCTTGCTGCCTCTCTCTCTGTCAAATAAATAAATAAAATCTTTAAAAAAATAAAAATAAAAAAAATGTTAGTTGCACTCCTTCCTCACTAGAAATTTAAAAAAAAGAATGAAACATGGACTATCACTACAGATACTTCAGACAACAAAAGGATAATAAGAGAAAACTATGAACAACTCCACAAATGTAAATGTGACAATCTAGATAAAATGGACAATTCCTTTAAAGAACTATCACAATTTGTCCAATATGAAACACATAATTTGAACAGCACTACAACTTAATGGAATTTAATTCACAATTTAAAATTCAAAACAGAAGTCTTTAGATGGTTTCACTGTAGAATTCTGCCAAACACAGAAGAACACCAAATTTTATATGATCTATTCTAGAAAACAGAATAGGAGGGAACTCACTTTACAAAGCCTGATATCAAACCAGACAAAGACAGTGCAAGCAAAAACAAAAACAAATACAATATCTTTCAAGATTATAGATGCTTCTTAACATAATATTAAGCACATGTAATTCAGCTACAATTAAAAAGATGAACACAGTATGACCAAGTGGGGTTATTGCAGAGATGCAAGGCTGATTTGGTATTCAAAAATTAATCAATGTAATCAACCACACTAACCACCTATAGAAGAAAAATGACATGATCATACAGTTGATGTAGAGAAAGCGTTTGACAAAATTCAGCACCCAAATGTGAATAAAAATGCTCAGAAAACCAAAAACAGAGGGGACCTTTATGAACTTGATAAAGAATATTTGCACAAAATCCTACAGCCTCATCGTACTTAATGGCAAAAGATTTAAATTCTTTCCACCTAAGATTGAGAACAAGCAAGGCTCTTGTTCACTTTGATCACTGCTAATCAACACAGTACTGGAACTTCCACTTCTAGTTGTAAATCTACCAAACATGAACAGGACTTGCATGCTGAAAACGACAAAACATTGGTGAAAGAAATCAAATACCTAAATAAACAGAGAGATATACAATGTTCATGGATTAGAAGATTCTACATAGTAAAGATATCAGTTCTTCCAAAATTAACATAGCTATTTAATGTTTAATGTAATTTCCAAGAAAATCTCCAGTGCTTTTTTTGTTAGAGATACAGCAAGGGTATTCTAAAATTTACATGGAAAGGAAAGGAACTAGGATAGCTAAAAGCAATATTTGAAAAAATAAATAAATAAAGTGAGAGCAATCACTTTTCCAGACTTCAAGATTTACTGTACAGCTACTACTGGGTAGTAGTGGTGAAGGACTAGGAGAAAAAAAAATCAGTGGAACAGAATAAATACCCAGAATAGCCCCACACACGTACACCCAACTGATTTTTAATAAAGGTGCAAAAGTAATTCAGTGGTAGAAAGATAACCTTTTCTTCAAATGGTGCTGAAGCAATTGGACACCCACAGTCAAACCTTGACCAAAGTCTCACACTTAATATAAAATTAGCAAAAAAATGGACCACAGGCTTTAATATAAAATGTATAACTATAAACATTTTTAGAAAAAAATACATGATCTTCAGGACCAAGGGCTTCATGAAGATTTCTTAGATCTGACACCAAAAATACAATCCATAGAGGCACCTGGATGGCTCAGTCAGTTGAGTGTCTGACTCTTGGTTTTGGCTCAGCTCATGATCTCAGGGTTGTGAGACTGAGCCCCATGCCGGGCTCTGTGCTCAGCGTGGAGTCTGCTTGAGACTCTCTCCCCCTCCCTCTGGCTCTCTCTTCCCCACACACTCTCTCTCTAAAATAAACAAATAAATCTTAAAAAAAAAAAAAAAAGAACCTAGAAAAGAAAACATTGATAAATTGGACCTCATCAAAATTCAAATCTTTTTCTATGAGAGACCCTACTAAAAGGATGAGGAAACAACTTACTGAAAGGGGGAAACATTTGTATACTACGTATTCAACCAAGGATATCCAAAATAAAGAACCCTTAGAACTCAACATTAAAAAAGTGATCTGATTAGAACATAATTAGAACAAAAGACAAAGAGACATTTCACTGGAGAACATACATTGATGGCAATAAGCTCATGAAAAGATGTTCAAAATCACTAGCCATTAGGGAAAAGCTAGGACCACAATGAGGTAATACATAACACATCTTGTAGATCAGCTAAAAACCAAAACCAAAAACGAAAAACAAAAAACAAAAGACAATACCAAATGCTGGTGAGGATGAAGAGAAACTCAGTTTCCTATCAATCTCTGGTGGGAACTAAATGGTATAGCCAGTCTGGAAAAGTTAATTTCTTAAAAAGCTACACAATTATTCTATGTGTCAGCGATTGGGCATTTATCCTAGAGAAATGAAAACTTCATCCATACAAAAACCTGAATATGATTGTTCGTAGCAGCTTTATTTTTAATAGCCACAAACTGCAAACAATGAAAATGTCCCCCAATAGGTGAATAATTAAACAAAGATAGCACATTTGCACTATGGAATGCTACTCAGCAATAAAGGGGACGCACCATGAACACAAGAAACAACTCGGATGATCTCAAGGGTATTATGGTGATGAAAACAAAGCCAATATCAAAAATGTATAATTCCATTTAGATGACATTCTCAAAATGATAAAATTATAGAAATGGGTAACAGGTTAATGGTTGCCAGGAGTTAGGATGATGGGGAAGAGGCGTGGGCGTAACTATAAAGCGGTGCCTGGAGGGACTTCCCACTGGTGATGGAACCCTCCTGCACCCTGACTGACGTGGTCATCACACACATCTACACGGAATAAAGGGACGTGGAACTAGGCATGCACGTTATACCAATATCGGTCTCCTGGTTTTGGTGCTGGAGGATAGTTGTGCACAATCTAACCACTGGGGGAAGCTAAGTGACGGGTGTAAGTCTCCTCTGCATTATCTCTGCAGCATTCTGTGAATCTGTAATTATTTCAAAGTAAATAGTTTAAAAAATTGTCAAACAATTGAATAGTTTATTATGTTGAACCCAAACAAATAGGATAAATGTAGTAGGGTGTCTTAAAATTTGTTCTTTTTCTGAGTGCATAAACTCTATAACGTGAATTTTCTGCATTTCTTCCCTCCCCCACCCCAAACTCACTGACAATAGAGGCTGACCCTCCTCCAAGAATGCCACTATTGTTGTCAAATGGGAAATGGGTTCAGAAGTTTATTAGCCTTCTATTAATGGCTGTTTTAATGAGAAATAAAATATAGCACTTTAGAAGTGGCAGTGCCACCAGCGATGAATAGAATGAGGCCCAGGAAGGTGACTTACCCTTGCTGTGATAGGATTGTTCGGAAGTAAGGCATGGGGAAGAGCCCAGTTCTCCTATCATTCAACTCACTGCAATTTGCATTAAATTCGTTTGTTTACAGAGAGTTAACTAATACCCGTAGATCCCTGTATTTCAAAGAACTCTTCACCAAAAGGATATCTTGTAAATATATTTAAAGAAATTCACTATGATCATTTTTATAACTAGTAGCGGTCAACACAGGTATCTGAGGACATCGATCTAATGGTAAGAGCGCCAGTCATTTGCACGCGAACTAGGCCAGGCTTTAAAGAAGGACTCGTGTTGACAGACACATACTGAATCAACTGTGCTCTTCCGGGTGAAACAGGTGGTCCTGACCTTTCAAGTCTTCCTCCGCGTTTTTCCTCTTGGATGTCTCTCAGTAAGCTTTTGTGCCTAAAAATACATTAACTTTTTAAAATTAATTTATGTGGAGTAATAGGAAATTAAACATAGAAATGTATACAAGGATCCCATCCTTTCCACGCACCCAGGTGATGTGTTTTCCTAATACAGAAGACGACTACATGAGTTCCAGCCTCGTCTGACACCTGCGAGGCCCCTTCTGTCTTTTAGGCACAGCCATGTCCTTTCTATAGCAGAAGAATATTCTGCGCATTACTTCTTTTATGAGAAGCAGGTACTAGACATAGGCTACCGCCACCGTGCAGGTCCTTCACTCCACTCCATGCCTTCCACTCTCGGTGCTTACCGCCCTGGGTGAGAGCTGCCGGTTTCCTTTCCTTCCTTGCCCAACACTGCAGCAGGGCCTGGATCTGGGTTTCCAGCTAGTCCCAGGTTTAGCATGGTCCTTGGCACACAGTTGTTAGGTAAATTCATAAATGAAAAATGTGAGCATGTGGGAAAAGGGTTATTTTAAAAATTCACCTCCCAGGTAACAGAGCAGCCCCTATATTTGTCATTTTCACACTCTTTGAAAGAGAGTCACAAGGAGAAAGCACTTCAGAATTGATGAGAATTAGAGCAAAAGCATCTCCCCTTTCCCCAGGACTCCTTCAGTCTTCTCTCTGGGTTTGCTTGCAAAATGTGATCACCTTGTGGTTCTCAGAATCCTTGCAGGTGAGGGTCCCCTGTGACCAGCGGGAAGCTGGTTCTTACTTAACCCAATCGGGTGACCGCATGGAACATTAAAAATAGCCTATTAAAAATAAGCCAATTTGCCAATTTAAAAAGTGCTGTAGGCACTTACTTCTGACTGCTGTGACCTTTATGTAACACTGGGCCTTAATCTGTGCTTTGGCACCTATTTACAGAAGGCCCTAAATGGACCTAGTTTTGTATATGTCAGACGTTCATCAAACCAGCGTCCACTTCACTTAGGCCTGTTCATTTTTGGAAGCTCTAGCCTTTCTATGGTATTTACTTAAAGTTCTGTTAAAAAAACAAGACACTGTCTGTATCAAGATTTCCCTGATTCACATAATTTTAATCATTCTAAATTCTCCTAGCACTTACTTAATCAGGTCCCTACCACTATGTCTACATTACCCGTGAGATTTCTCCACATCTTTTATCATCTTTTTCACGTGATATTAGCCCTGACTTACCAACCGAGTGAATTGTGTTCTTCCCTTCCCTTCTGGTGCCCACATGTAAACCCTACTCATGACAAATCCTTCTACCTGGAATATGAAGAGGAGCAGGGAGGGATCAAGCTGTATTTTGGAGGGAGATGTCAATATCTACTGTACTTTTCTATTGTGACATAAACCGATTTTAAAAGTTAGCTGAACGTGGTTACTGAGGGTGTATCAGAAAACCCCTCATGCAAGCTTCTACATACTCTTTGAAATCGATAGTGGCCTTCCAGTTCAAACTTGGCTCTAATCTTTTGGTCATTTGACTCTTCCCAAAATTAATTTGGTTCTTCTCCAGCATACTCTTGCTTGAAGCAGGAAGAGCTTTACGAGGGGCGGCAGCTTCCTCCTTCTTAGGTGCCTCCTTAGGCTCTTCCTTTTCTTTTTTCCATTCTTCACTGAATCTAACATCCTTTATATACAAAAAACAAGAATAATTTTTACAGTGATATCACATCTGAATTATCTGGTGCTGTCTGAAAATTAACACTGGTGATAACTTCAGAAAAGGAAGTCTCTGACACAACTAACTTGCGTTGCTTAGTGACACACACTGGAGAAGAGCCGCTTCAAGATTCAGGTCTCTGTTGGAGCTAGGCTGACAGAAATGTGATGTTCCTAAGCTCCCACCTCACCGCAATCCCTCCCCGCCCCCCAGCTGCAGCACACACAGATACAACAGCAGGGTTGGACCTATTCACTCCTCACCACCACCAGAAAAATCTAAACTCAAACGCCGTATTGACTGGGACACATCATGTGCAAATTGCTGAAATGAAGGATAAAGAGAATATCTTGCTGGTAGCCAGAGGCAGAAGACACATGACAGACAGAGGGAGAAACATAACAATTAAAAGAGACTTATCAGAAACAATGCAAGCCAAAAGAAAACAGAATGACATCTTTAAAGTAGTAAAATAAAAGACCTGTCAACCCAAAATTCTAAACAAAGACTAAAAAAAAAAAAAAAAAAGCTTTCAAAAATAAAGGCAAAATGAAGAATATTTTTTAAAGATTTTATTTATTTGAGAGACCGATCGAGAGAGAACGAGAGAGAGAGAGCGCGAGGGTGAGCACAGGAGAAGGGGCAAAGGCAGAGGGAGAAGCAGGCTCCCCCCTGAGCAGGTAGCCCGTCATGGGACTTGATCCCAGGACCCTGGCATCATGATCTGAGCTGAAGGCAGATGCTTAACCGACTGAGCCACCCAGGCGCCCCAAAATGAAGACTTTCACAGATGAACAAAAGCAGAGGATTCACTGCCAGAAGGCCTGTGCTAGAGAAATGTCTAAGAAGTTCTTCATTCAGAAGGAATATTATACCACATCTACACAAAGAAATGAAAATCTGTAGAAATGGTAAAAATATAAAAGACTCTTTGTATTATTTTGATCATTCTAAAATCTAATTGGCTCTCTAATGCAAAAGTAGTAAGGAGGGTACGTGTTATGATGCGCACTGGGTGTTATACGCAACTAATGAATCGTTGAACACTACCATCAAAACCTAATGATGCATTACATGTTGGCTAATTGAACATAATAATAAAAAAATAGTATCAATGTGTTGAGAGGTTAATACCATGCAAAAAAAATGCACGACAATAGTGCCAAGGGTAAGGAGAGGCACTGAAGGTATACTGTGGTAAGGTTCTTAAAACTACTTGTGAAATGGTAAGATAATATTTAAAGGTGAGAGGATAAATTAGAGATATACATTATACACCCTAGGGCAGCAACCATGAAACTTTTAAGAAGTATACCTGACAAACAGCATAAATAAAATAGAATCATTTCTAAAAGCTCAATTAATACAAAAATGGCAGAAAAAGAGGAAAAAAGAACAAAGAACAAATGGAACAAATAAGAAACAAGTAGCAAGACAGTACATTCAAATTAAACTCTATCACTAGTTACATTAAATAAAATTAATTTTAAAATTTCAGTCAAAAGAAATCATCAAACTGGATGAAAAAGGAAAACCAACTCCCTGTGGTATTAAAAAACCTACTTTCCATGCAACCAACAATCAAAAAATGCAGGAATGGCTACATTAAAAATGAAACAAAATGGACTTCAAAACAAGTATTATCAGACTTAAAGAGGGAAATACATAATGACAACTAGTCAGCACGACTCTAATTGTGTATTCACCAAACAACAGAACTTCAAAATCCATAAAGCAAAAATAAACCCACAATTATGAGACTTCAAAACTCCTTGCTCAGTAATCAACAAAATAAGCACACAAAAATTGATAATATAGAAGAGCTGAGTAATATTATCAACCAAATTGACAAAACTGACAGTTGTAGAATGTACTACCCCAACAGCAGCAGAACATACTTCTTCTCAAATACATACAAAAAAAGAATCACCAAAATTGACCACATTCTGGGCATAACACAAATATCCACAAAGCTAAAAGGACTAAAATCATATAAAAAATCTTCTCTTAATAGAATGGAATTAAACTAGAAATCAGTAAAAGAAAGGTACCTGGAAAATCTTCAGATATATTAATTTGCATGAAAACATATCAAAATCTATGGGATGTAGTTTATGTTGTGTTTATAAAGAAATTTACAGAATAAAACTTTATGGTAGAAAAAGTAAAGGTCTCAAATCAATGGCTAATAAAGAGCTTCCAAATTAAGAGATTAAATAAGAGTAAATTAAACCAAAAAAAAAAAATCAGAAGGAAAAAATCATAGGGCAGAAATAAAATAAAAAGAAAAGCAGCCAAACAATAAAGACAATCAATGAAACAAATAGCTGTTCTTTTAATAAAATCAATCACTTCTTTGCAGACTAATCAAGAATAAAGAGAGAGAAGACTCAAATGACCCATATTAGAAGTGAAAGAGGGGTCATCACAAAAGATCTTCCAGACATTAAAGGATAATAATGAGATGCTGTATTTGATGCCAATAAATTAGATAAGTTGGCTAAAATGTATGAATTCATCGAAACACACAAACTACCAAAGCTCAACATGAAAAAGAAATCTGAATAGTTCTCTTCTATTAAAGAAATCAAATTCTCAAAATAAAAATATTCCAACAAAGAAAGCCCCTGGTACAGATGGCTTCACTGGCAAATTTTATCAAACATTTAAGGAAAACAATATCCAATCTACACAAAGAATTCCAGAAAGAAGAAAAGTAAATGAATATTTCCCAGTTCATCTTCTGAGGCCACATTACCCAGATACCAAAACCAGACAGAGACATTAAGAGACAACTACTACCCCATATCCTTCATGTTTATAGATGCAAATATCCTCAGTAGAATATTACCAAATTTCATCCAGCAATATCAAACAGGTAAGACATAATGATCAAGTGGGGTTTATCCCAGGGTTGAATGTTAGTTCAATACTCAAAAATCAATGTAAATGGTCATCAAGAGGCAAAAGAAAGATAATCATGTGATCATCTTAAGAGATGCAATAAAGTCACCACCTCCAAGCAGCAATGGGCTCATCTTCCATGGGTTAAGTGGAGGCCCCATGGGAAGAATGTAGGAAGGCACTCTCTCCATCCCAGCCAGGGTAGCGTCAGCAAAAGCTTCGTGGGAACTCAACTTCCACCCCTGTCCAATGGTAATGAAGCACACCATACCACCAGAGTTGTCAATGGAAACTAAGTGAAGAAATCAGATTTTGCAGGACCTCCGGATTCTGCCAGTGAAGTGCCTGAGAAGGCTTGCTAAAAACAAAAGATTTAAATAAAATCCAGAATTTCATAACATAATGCCCCAAATGTCCAAGACAATAAAAGATCACTCATCCTACCAAGAACCAGGAAGATCACAAACCAAATGAGAAACAATAATGCACAGGATAATGCTTATACCAAGATGAAATAGATGTTGGAAAAATCTGATAAGAATTTAAGGCAGCCATCAAAAAAATGCTTCAGTGAGCAATTATAAGACTTGAAACAAAATAAAAATAACTAGAAAGTCTCAACAAGTAAATAGAAGATATGAAGAAGAATCAAAAAGAAATTTTGAAACTGAATTTTATAAGCCAAAATAAAACTCACTGGATAGGCCTAACAATATGAAGAGGATAGAAGGGAAGAATCCATGATCTTCCATGAAATTACCCAATATGAATAAAAAGGGAAAAATTCATTGAAAAAAAAATGAACAGAGCCTCAAGATCTGTGAGACCATAACAATAATTCCAAAATTCATTTCATCAGAGTAACAGAAAGAGAGGAGGGAGAGGGTCAGACTAAAAATGTATTCTAACAAGATTTGAAATTTTCTCAAACTTGGAAAAAGACATAAATCTAAGATTCAAGAAGCTGAGGAAACCCTAAACAAACAAACAAATTCAAAGAAATCCGTGCCAAGACACATGATGATAAAAGAAGAAAACTTGCAACAGCAGAAAAGAACAACAATGGAAAAGAATAAGTGTGGGTAAATACTTTCATTCTACTCCTGAGTTTTCTAAATGAAGTTTGATGGTTGAAGCAAAATATAACATTGTCTCATACAGTTATCAATGTATATAGAAGAAATAAAGAAAATTACAAATAAGAGAGAGGGTAAAGGGATGTAAAAGGAGATATGGTTTCTTTTTTGTTACTAAAATTGTATTAATTTTTTGTCTCATCAGTGTAATAGTATTACAGCTTTTGTAAGAAGTTTATGTTAAAAGAAATGACATAAATTCTCACATAGTATATTCGTAAAGGAAGAATACGTTGTTTTTCTTTTTGTGACACATCAGGAGTTGCAAGGAATTGAGTCAAAGGCAATTATTGTTTGAAGGAGACATGGTTTCCATGCTTCACTCAAACTGGTATAATTTCAAACAGATTATAATTAATTATGTATGCATAATATGGTACAACACCCACAGTAAACACAAACACAAAATCTATACGTACACAAAATCAAAGACGTACGCTCAAGACACTATGGATAAATCAAAGTAGAATTCTAAAAAATGTTCAAGTAATCCATAGAAATGCAGGAAAAAAGAAAACAAAAATGAAAACTAGACGGAACAGAAACCAAAGTAAACTGGCAAAAATAAGCCCTAACGTATCAATAATTAACTGTAAATGATCTAAACGCATCAATAGACACATTAATAGAGTTTCACTAATTTTAAAAATGACTCAACTAAATGCTATCTAGAAACTCACTTCAAATATAACAATACAGGTAGCTTGAAAGTAATAGGAGGGGAAAGATACAACATGTAAACAGTAGTTAAAGCTGGAGTGGCCATAAAAATATCCAATTAAGTAGACTTCAGATAAAGGAAAATTACCAAGAGAGAGGGACATCACATAATGATAAAATGATCAATCTATCAAGAAGATATATCGATCTTAAGTGCATATACAGAACTGCAAATATAGAAACAGAGCTAAAAGAAAAATTAGACAAATCCACAATTATAGTTGAAACACTTCAAAACCTCTCTGTCAACAACTGATAGAAAATCAGCAAGAATGTGGGAGAACTTAACATCAAAAACCACATGATTTAATCCACAAAGTAAAAATAAAAGAAATAATAAATACCAAAGTGAAGTAAAAAAAAAAACACAGAGAAAAATCAATGAAACTAAAAGCTAAGTTTCTGAGGAAATTGAGAAAATCAAGAGCCCTCTATCCAGATGGATCAAGAAAAAATAAAACACCAATGACCAATATCAGAAACAAGAGAGGCAACAATAGCTACATATTCTACAGACATTAAAAGACGAAAGAATAACTACAAACAAGTATATGACAATAAATTTGACAACGTAAATGAAATGGACAATTTCCTTTAAAGACAATCTACTGGGATGCCTGGCTGGCTCAGATGGCGGAGCACGTGGCTCTTGATCTTGGGGCTGTAAGTCTGAGCCCCACATTGGGGGTAAAGATTAGTTACATTAAAAAATAAAATGGTTACTCATAGTCCGTAGTCTCTCATGTTTCATTCCCCCTTCTGATTACCCCCCCTTTCTTTATCCCTTTCTTCCCCTACCGATCTTCCTAGTTCTTATGTTCCACAGATGTGAGAAACCATATGATAATTGTCTTTCTCTGCTTGACTTATTTCACTTAGCATTATGAGAAACAAACTGAGGGCCTCAGAGGGGAGGGGGGTGGGGGAATGGGATAGACCGGTGATGGGTAGTAAGGAGGGCACGTATTGCATGGTGCACTGGGTGTTATACGCAACTAATGAATCATCGAACTTTACATCGCAAACCGGGGATGTACTGTACGGTGACTAACGCAATATAATAAAAAAACATTAAAAAATAAATAAACAAATAAAATCCTGTTGAGTGAAAAAATAAATAAATAAAATGGTTAAAGTGGCAAGGGTTATGTGTACTTTACCCCAATACAATAAATAAATAAATTAATTAATTAAAAGACAATCTACCAAAACTCCCTCAAGAAGAAACAGATAACCTGCATGGCCCTAACTACTAAAGGAATTGAAATCTGTTGTTTAAAAACTTATCTACAAAGGGCACTCCAGTCCCTGATGGCTTCACTACCAAACATGTAAGAAAGAAACAATACCAATTCTACACAAACTCTTCCAGAAATTGCAGAGGAGAAAAAACTTCACAACTCATTCTAGAAGGCCGGTATCACTCTGATAACCGAAACCGAAGATATTAAAGAAAACTACACACTAATAACCTTATATTGATGTGAAACTTAAAATCTTAGCAAGTGAGCTCCAATAAGATATAAAAAGGATACTACATCTGAACAAATGAGGCTTGTTCCAGAAATGTAAGGTTAGCTTATTTTTGAAAACTCATCAATGTAATTTACTACATAAATGAACTAAAAAAGAAAAAACACAGGATTATCTCAATAGGTAATCATTTGATAAAACCCAATATCCATTCCTTTTTGGGGGTTTTATTTAAATTTATTTAAATTCAAGTTAGTTAACTTGAAAAATACATATAGTGTATTATTGATTCTGGGGTAGAATTTAGAGATTCATCAGTTGCATATAACACCCAGTGCTCATCACATCAAGTGCCCTCCTTCATGTGCATCACCCAGTTACCCCATCACCCCACCTTGGCCCCTCCAGCAACCCTCAGTTTGTTTCCTAGAGTTAAGAGTCTCTTATGGTTTGTCTCCCTCTCTGTTTTTATCCAATATCCATTCCTAATAAAAGTTCTCAACAAAATGGAACAGAGGGGAACTTCTTTAACCTTCTAAATTTCATCTGTGAAAAAGCCATAGTTCACATCATACTTAATAGTGAGAAACTGAAAGTTTTCCCTTTACCACTGGGAACAAGAGACTACTTCTATATAATTCTGTATTGGAGGTTCCACCTAGTACACATTAAGGAAAGATAAAAAAGGGACTGAGTTTGGAAAGGAAGACGTGATGCAAAATGATCTTTATACACAGACAGTATGATCATCTACATAAGAAACCCACTGGGATCTACAAAGCAGACACTAGAATTAATAAGTGTTTCAGAATATAAAAATCAATATATACAAATCAAGTGTATTTTTATGTAGTAGCAACAGATCATCACAATATGAAATTTTAAAACTACCATTAACCGTAGTCCTTGTTAAACAAAAAAATCAACAGCATAAGTTTGAAGATTTAACTGGCTTTATGAATTGATTCATGATTCTAGCAGCATCCCGTCTAGCAAGTAGAGAGATGCTCCACAGAGCTAAACAGAAGAAAGGTTTTTAAAGGCAGAGAGAGCATTAAAAAAAGGAATTTATTAGCAAGGAATGTATTGTTTAGGCAAGGCTGCCTTCCTAAAAGGAGCAGAAGGGGTACATCAGTAAATTTCCAGGTAGTGACCAGGAAATTCCAGTTGACCAGTTATAGGTTGTATTCCTGGGTGGTTGAAACTGCATTTACTTAGGTATAAATAATATAATAATAATAATATATATTATATAATATACAATAATATAATTCTTGGGTGTTGATTTGGCCGAAGTGATGCCATTTGGGGCCTGTGGTTTTCTTTTTAACACCTCTAAAATATGAAATACTTAAGGTAGGTTTCACAAGAGATGTACAAGACCGGTGCACTGAAAGTTACGAAATATTGTTGAGAAAATTAAACACCTAAATAAATGGAGAAACATACTCTGTTCATGGATTGGAAACCTCAGTACTGTTAAGACATTAGCTCCTTCTAAATTGACCTATAGATTCATTATAGTCCTAACCATAATTCTTTCAGGCTTTTCATGAAGAAATTGACAAGCTGACCCTAACATTCTAATGGACCTGCAAAAGACGTAAAATAGCCAAACACGTTTGAAAAATAACAACATTGGAGGATTTACACTACCTGACTTCAAGACTTATTATAAAGTTACAGTAATCAAGATAGTGTGGTACAGATATAAAAATAGACAAACAGATCACTGGAACAGAAATATACCCACACAAACAGACAACTGATTTTTGAGAAAGGCACAAAGGTAATTCAATGGAGAAAGGATTTTTTTTTTTCAACAAATGGTGTCGGAACAACTAGATATTAATATACAAAGGAAAAGAACTTTAAATGTAAAACCTAATATTTGAAAACTTCTAGAAAAAAATTAGAGAAAATCTTTGTGACACTGAGTTTGGCAAAGCTTTATCAGATACAATGCTATAAAGAAAAAAATGAACAAACTGGACTTCATCAAAATTGAGGACATTTGCTTTTTTGAAGACACTGGTTGGTGAATGAAATGACAAGCCACAGACTGGGAGAAAATACTTACAAGTCATATATTGGACAGAATACGTAAGCCAAGAATATATACAAAGATCTTTCACAATTCAGTAACAAATCAAACAACCTAATAAAAAACTGGGCAAAGATTGGAATAGACACTTTATGGCATACAATATATGAATGGCAAAAAAAGGATATGAAAGAATGCATTCAAGAAATGTAAACTAAAACCCAGTGAAATACCAGTACACACATCTATCAGAATGTCTAAAATCAGAGGACTAACCATACCAATCATTGACAAATATGCAGAAGAACTGCAATTCTCACACACTGCCAGTATGTATGTAAAATATCACAGCCACTTTGGAAAACAGTTTACGAATTGCTTAAAAAGTTAAACATACAACTACCACGTGACCTTGCTGTTTTATTCCTAGATTTTACCCAAGAGAAATGAAAGCATATGATCTGTAGAGATATACACCCAAAAACAAAATGTTGAAAATATGAGAGTTTTATTTAAAGATATGTACAATGTTGTGAAGATAAAGTAAAAGCATATTTGCAAAAGGTGGGCAACAGAAAAGAAAATCAGAGGATCAATCTCAGAGGCCCAACATTCAACTAGCAAGTTTCAAAAAGAGAGCAAAGAGAACAGAAAGGAAGGAATGATTAAAGATGTGATTTAAAAAAAAAGGTATTTTTCTAGTTCTGAAGGACATATGTCATCATTAATGAAAAACAAAACCAGCACCAACCATATCATCATGAAAATTACAAAACATCATGAATAAGAGGGATCCTAAAGGCTTTGTTAGATGGGAAAAGTCAAAACAGACAGGCCACATAGAAAAAAAAGTCTTTAAAATTCCAAGTAAAAATTATTTTTGAACTATCATTATAGAAACAATAACAGAGAGAGAGAAAAAAGATATTTCACATGCTAACCCTCTATTTTTCCTTGTTATGTGCCTCTTTTACTCAGGAAGCTCCACCAAAATTATGGGGTACACCAAAGAAAGGAAAACTAAATGGAAGGGAACTTCCTCAACATAATAAAGGCCATATATGAAAAGCCACAGATAACATCACATTCAGTTGCAAAAGTCTGAAAGCTTTTTCCCTAATATCAGGAATAAGACAAGGAGCTAGCTTTCACTGTTTCTGTTCAACACAGGCCTAAAAGGTCTAGCCATAGTAATTAGGCAAGAAAAAGAAATTTTAAAACATCCAAATTGAAAAGGAAGAAGTAAAACTATCTCTGTTTGCAGATGACATGATCTTATATGTAGAAAGAACTAAAGACTGGGGTGCCTGGGTGGTTCAGGCAGTTAAGCGTCTGACCCTTGATCTCAGGGTTATAAGATCCACGTGGAGCCCACTTAAAAATACAAAAAAGCAAAACATATATTTTTAAAGATTGTATTTATTTGAGAGAGTGAGAAAGAGAGCGCACAAGTGGGGGAGAGGGAGAAGCAGACTCCCCCTTGAGCAGGGAGCCCAATGCAGGACTCGATCCCAGGACCCTGGGTTCATGACCTGAGCTGAAGGCAGATGCTTAACTGACTGAACCACCCAGGTGCCCCCCAAAAGAAAAATATTTTTTAAAAAAGAAAGACACAAATATTTTTTAAAAATGAGTTAATAAATGAATTCAGTAAAGTTGCAGGATTTGATTTTGAATTTCACATTCAAAAGAGCCAGATCCGATTTCAACACTCAAAAATCATTTCTGGGGCGCCTGGGTGGCACAGCGGTTAAGCGTCTGCTTTCGGCTCAGGGCGTGATCCCGGCATTATGGGATCGAGCCCCACATCAGGCTCCTCCGCTATGAGCCTGCTTCTTTCTCCCATTCCCCCTGCTTGTGTTCCCTCTCTCGCTGGCTGTCTCTATCTCTGTCAAATTAATAAATAAAATCTTTTAAAAAAAATCATTTCTATTTCTCTACACTAGCAGTGAAAAATTAGAAAGGAAATTTAGGAAACAATTCTATTTACAATAGCATCAAAAAGAATAAAATGCTTAGAAATAAATTTAACCAAGGAGGCGAAAGACTCGACACTGAAAACTATAAAATACTGCTGAAAAAAATTAAAGGAAACACAAAGAAATGGAAAGATACCCCAATGTTCACGGATTAGAAAAATTAATATTAAGATGACAATGCTGTACAAAGCTATCTATAAATTAATTTAATCCCTGTCAAAATCCCTATGCTGTTTTGTGCAGAAATGGTAAAACCAAACCTAAAATTCATTTGGAAGTAAAGGGAGCCCAAATAGCTAAAACAGTCTTGAAAAACAGGAACAAAGTTTGAGGACTCATACTTCTCAATTTCAAAACTACTACAAAGACATAGTAGTCAAAACAGTATGGGACTTGTATGAGGATAGACAAGATAGAATAGAATTGACAGTCAACATATAAACTCCTACATCTATGGTAAATTGATTTTCCACAAGGATACCAAGACCATTCAATGGGGAAAGAACAATCTCTTTAACAAATGGTGCTAGGAAAACTGGATATCCACATGCAAAAGAATGAAATTGTACCCTTAGCTTACTCACACCATATACAAAACTTAACTCAAAATGAATCAAAGACCTAAATTTAAAGACTCTTTGTCCCTAAATTTAAGAGCAAAAATCATGAAATTCTTAGAAAAATCAGGGGCAGTCTTCATGACATCGGATTTGGCAATGGTTTCCTAAGTACAATACCAGAAATTCAGGCAACAAAAATGTTTTCATTGGACTTTATCAAAATTAAAAATGTTTGTGCATCAAAGGACACTATCAAGATGAGTGAAAAGACAACCCACAGAATGGGAGAAAATATTCGCAAATATTCTATCTGATAAGGGATGAATATCCACAATATATAAAGAACTCCCACAACTCAACAACAAAAAGACAACCCATTTTTTAAAATGGGCAAAGGACTTGAATAGACATTTCTTTAAAAAATATATACAAAGGCCAAGTAAGCACATGAAAATATGCTCAACATCACTAATCATCAGGAAAATGCAAATCAAAATTACAATGGGATACCATACTTCATACTTACTGAGATGTCTATAATAACAAACACACATACAAACACACACACAGAAAACAACAAGTACTGGTGAGAATGTGGAGAAACTGGAATCCTTGTACAGGAATATAAAATGGTTCAATTTAGGTAGAAACAGTTTGGCGGTTCATCTAAAAGTTAAACACAGAATTACCATATGACCCAGAAATTCCACTTCTAGGTGTCTACCCTCCAAAACTGAAACGGACTCAGATACTTGTACACCAATATTTATAGCATTTTTCACTATAATCAAAAAGTGCAAACAATGCAAGTGTCTGTCAACAGATGAACGGATAAACAAAATGTGGTTATAAACACAAATGGAATATTATTCAGCCATAAAAGGAATGAAGTTCTGACACGTGCTACAACATGGATGGACCATGAAAACATTATGCAAATGAAATAAGGAAAACACCCAAGGACAAATACTATATGATTCCACTTCTCTGAAATATCTAGAAAAGACAAACTTATAGAGCTGGAAAATAGCTTAGAGGTTCCTAGGAGCTGGAGGAGGAGGAATGGGGAGTTACTGCTTAATAGGAACAGAGTTTTAGTTTGAGTAGACAGTGGTAATGGTTGCACTTTATGAATGTAATTAATGCCACTCAATGATACACGAAGTGGTCAAAATGGCAAATTTTGTTTTATACAGGTATTTGATGACAACAACAAAGGAAAACTGGAGTCCAGGAAATAGGTGATCAAACACCAAGAAATAAAAAAAAACCTTGCAGGACACAACGACAAAGAGAAGTTTCAGGATAAGAGTAGCATCAGTATAGTAAGAAAAGAGAGTGATCTGGAAGTGATAGGGTCAGAAGAAAAATAATGGACCTGATAAATTATCTGATGTGGGGTTTGCGGAATTGACATCATCTTGACAATCAGCCTGGAGCTTAAGTGTATCACATTAGTATTTCTTGCATATTGTTTCTTACCCACATCAGCTTCAATTAAGACTTTATTTCATAACTATATTCGCTAATTTCTTTGTCCAACACTATTTCAAAAACCATGAAAGACAAAGGAAGCACAGTTCTTATGCATATGCAGTTGACACACTTATTAAGACAATCCAATTAGGTTAGAATCATGGGATGCCCAGAAAGGATAAAAATAATCAAAACATCTAGGCTTTGTTAATAGGGCTGACTATTTTGTTCTTAGTGTTATTAATTCAAAAGGGAAGATGGAAAGTGCTATTTAGAAAGCAATCTGAAATATTTTACACCTATTACCTAAAGAGAATCAGAAACTTTCTCAAAGTATTCCACTTACAATATTTGTTATTTTATAATATACTGAGAAAAACATTCTAAAAATTAGAAGCAGAGGCCAAAAATAGGCAGAATTACTCTCAACAGAAAGTTTAGTCAAGTAACACTATGCTATGAAATTTCAAGAGTCTATAAACTTACCTGTTTAGACATATTTTCTGAAAATTTTGCTGATTTTTCTTTTAAAAATGTGACAAGGTCTTTATAAATTTCACTTTTTCTCTCATAATTAATTTCCCCCTCATCATTTGTTTTGCCCTTCGGGGAAAAAAATTTTGGTGCTATTATTAATTATTAATTGAATCTGATCAATACATCACTATCCAAGCCCACATATTGTTTTCTTCTATCAATGCTCCATGTAGTGGTCTTTATATATCAAAAATATAGGCAAAACCCTTCCCTCTTAAAGTCATTCATCTGTCCGTCCATCCATCCATCCGTCCATCCATCCAACCATCCATCCATCATGCCTTTACTGACTACCTCCTATATGCATGTAGGGCACTCTGCTAGTCGGCAAAGAATTGAGAGCTTCCTTCCTTCTGTACCCTTCTAATGCAAAAAAGCATTATGACTTCAAGAGCCTCTGATGAAGTCATAGAAGGCCCCAAGATCAGAATGACACCACAGAAAAGCCACTATGGGTCACACTCTGCTCTTGTTTTGTATGTAGTGCAATTGCTGTAGGCTTATTTTCTAGAATTACAGCCTCCATGTAACCATCTGTCCCTCCACCCTTTGTGTCTGTACCTGTTTCTTTTTGTCTCTTTCCCTTCCTCATTTTTCTTTGCTTGCCTACCCTAATAGGAAAGATTTGCTTTTGCCTTAACCAAATGCATATAAAAACTGGAGTGTGTTACATATACACATAACCATATATACATGCAAAACCTCATACACACCCACATAACTCTAGCATGTTATGCATTTTGCTGTAATTACCGAGTATTTCGTGTCCTTTTCATTTTTGAAATTGAGAGGAACACTTAGAGATTTCCATAGCAAATAAAGTTATACGTAGGTCAATAGCCTTTGATAGAAACAAAGTCTCCTTGCCCCATTCCAGAAAGTCAAAGTCTCTGATTTTCTAATGGGAAATTTCACTTTCTTAGAGTATCAAAACAAGCCAAAAGCAAAATCATATTGAGGTCATCTCCCTCGTCTGTGCAGACATAAGCATAGTGTCATGCTGAGAAGAAAAGCCCCCCAGGCATGTTACAGGCGATGCCTGCTGGCCATCAAGAAAACGGCACCAGCATTTTGATACCAATTCAAACCAAGAGGCAGCCATTTTCCAAACAGTCCCCTGTGATAAGGGGTCCCCATTAAGGATTTGGGTTCTCCCTACAGATGTTGCCTCTGAGGCCCCAAATTACATTGAAGACACCAAAGGCAGGGTGTTGCCAAGGAGAAAGCTGAGCTCCTAGTTAAGTTCAGCGAACAGGCATGAGACTAAACATACAAAGTTTTAATGTAGAAGGTTTAGAAGGCCATCGCTATGCTGAGTGATCCTCAGGGCTCGGAACTGTCACGCTGTGTTTCTCCTTTGCCAGCTTAGGTCAGCTTCAGTCAGCAGGAAGTAAAAGGGAGACTGAAAAGCTGGAGGAGGCGGAAAGGGACATGCTGCTTCTCCTTGCCCACCGTTCCTGTTAGAGTCAACCCAGCAGCGGCCTTTGCCCCTGGCAGTGGCCGCTGCTTCCAGTAGTAACGGTTGGTTCAAATTCCCAGGGTTTTTTCCCTACACTCCCAGAACCCAGCTCATGATGCCCCCCTCAGAAGTACCACTATAAACCGACCAGGGCTCCATCTTCGAAGATCTGGGTCTCAGTTCTGCGAAGATCCTCCAGTTAGCTCCAGAGGTACCAGCATTAATTGGGCAGTGCACGCTTCAGAGGTCTGGGTGCTGGCTTCATAGAGACCCGCTGAGCTCTGAGCGGACCAGCACAGCCTGAAGTGACCGCTCCTCAGAGACGTGGGTCCCAGTTCTGTCGGAGGGTCCCCTTCTGAACTCCTAAGGGACCATCACCAAAGTAAGCAGGATCTACGCCTCTGAGGTCTGAGTCCCAGCTCTGCAAGGTCCGCCTTCTGAGATCTTAAAGGCACCAGCCCAGCCCGGCGATGCCCCCTCACAAGGCATCTCAGTCCCAGCTTCATGGGGCACTTCCTCCAAGCTGTTTTAATGCCCCCCCTTCCCTTTGTCCTCTCCATTCTTAGGGTAAAAGCTATAATTATTGCTTCTGTGTTACCTTTTCTGCCTTTTCTTTCCCCTAATACTCATATAACTAATCAGTGAACTGACTGTTAAGGAGGTTTTCATTTTATAAGGTGGCGTGGGTCCATTTGAAGGTCATTTCTTAGAAGACTGACTTAATGACCTGCAATGGGGAACACTGGGGCTAATTCTGAAACGATTTTGGATTTGCTCAGCAAACACCATAGCAAAGGGATCTGCTTCAATCCCACAGAACAGTATCGCATTTTCTGTGGTCATCAGGATTCAGTCCTGGAGACGGGCCTGCGTTTACAGAGACGGAGCTAAGCACCAAAGTCAACATGGTTCTTAAAAAATTACTTACACCATTTAAAAATACTCCTTCTGCGCTACAAGTAATGCACAGCGTTTCAACATCATGCGGCTTCACCAGCACGTAACAAATTTCCCCATGAATTTGTCTCCAAGGTGGGGCTCGACATCCATTTGAAAATTCATAATCTGAAACCAAGTATTGATCAATTAAAAGGAGCTCCGAAAAGTAAAACATGTTGGCTTTAAAAAAATAAATACGATTACAGTTTTAAGTGTTCTTTTTTTCAAATATTCCATCCTAACGTAGCTATTGAAGCATTTGGAGACGGTAATTACTCTACATAACACAAAACGTATCTGAGAATAATATAAACCTGATGTATAGTCGATAGATTCCAGGACGGTTTGTTCTCCTTTTCCTGAGAAATGTTTCAGCAGTTCTATATCGTTCTTAACAATTGTTGGGTTTAAACGTATTTCTCTGAAATGAATGGTAAGAAACTCATTTTAACACTCTAAAAGAGAATCTCCAGTAAACACATGAAAATATTCCATTTCGCAGGGGGGAATTGTTTTTTATAATTAAAATTGTCATTAAATTATACCACAACTAAAATATTGCAGTTAGCTTTAGCCAGGTTATAATTTTACGATACTGTCAAAACACCAAGAATCAGTGACTCCTATTTAATGCAACATTAAATATGCTCATTTAAATATTCACTTCATTTCTTAGTGGTAATACTATAATAGTAGAAAAAAACTAGAAAAACGAGCAAGTTTTAAACCTTACAAACTCTACATGGTATTTGCATTACTATTTAATCATTTATCTCGTAGTCTGAGGAGCCTAAAAATAACAAGGACACTTCATGTCCTCAGAATCAGGTGAAACCCTGCAGAAAGCCTTAGTAATGCTAACTGCGAACTTTTAAGTTTTAGAATTAGTAATATCCATGCAATAAACTAAAATCTTATTCCAAAAAAATTTAATGTTAAGGGGTGCCTGGGTAGCTCAGTTGGTTGAGTTTGACTCTTGATTTTGGTTGAAGTCATGATCTCAGGGTCCTGGGATCTGGCCCTGCGTCAGGCTCCGAGCTTAGAGGGGAGTTGGTGTGAATTCTCTATCTTCCTTTCCCTCTGCCCCTTCCCCCAACCCCCACCCTAGCACGCATGCGCTCTCTGTCTCTCAAATAAATAAATCCTATAAGAAATTAATGTTAAATCAATAGCTATAACTTCCATACTTGGTGTGTGTGTGTTAAAAAAAAAAAAACTCCGAAAGCACTTTCTGTAACTAATTTTTAGAGGTTTCTGTTTCCTTAAGGACTCACAATGAAATATGTCTGAGGGAATGATTCAGCAGGTGCAGATCCAGCTGCTCAAGGAGCTTGCCAAGCTTCATCTTAATCTCACTTGCAGGATCTTCCTCTTTGGTGATTTTGTCAAGAATATTTACTACGGAGGTGTCTTCTTTCATCGTGTTATAATCCAAACCCAGGATTTTTGTTACGGGACCTTCGTTAGCTGATCAAACAAATAAATGAATAAAAATGATCCTCTTTGTCTTCTGTGGCAAGAAACATAAAGACTAACAAATCCTCTGAAACCCACCCAAATGTGCATCTTTTCATTAAGCTTGCTCGGATGGGCCCCATTTGAATGAATCTCTGCTTCTCAGATTCTACTGTGTTTAGGAGCTTTCTCGTACTCCTTGAGATGCTCTCCCTTGTACTGAAGCATCATCTCTCTATATCAAATCTCTAATGAGACAAAGAACAAGACATTCTTTTTTCTTTAGCTGACTGTGGGGTATTGTCCAGCATGGGCATCCAATCAATATATTCAGAATTGATTTGAAGGTAGAGAAATACTGGTCTCCTTAGAAGAATCATCACTAGAAGTGTGTGTGTGTGCGCGCACGTGTGTATGCACCAGTGCTCAGTGTTCACAAATGCTTTCTTTCCAAAGTAGCCTGTTTTTCTCAGTCTACAGAGCCACTGCCAGTCTTTTCCACCTGTTCAAACTGCTAATATTTTCAATGCCTTTTGATGTTCGGGTTGGAAAAACAAATCTGCCCAGTACTTAAACACATACCAAAGTTACACTGAAAAACTTCAATACTAACTCATGATCAAGGCTGACATAGGTGTGAAAGTCGACCCTGGAGATGCTTAAAACAGAATTTGGCAAAAGCCAAAGAACCATGAAGTTGCAAGTGAGGAAGAAGGGGGCAAAGCCTTATTTGGGAAGGAGGAATTCAAGTAAGATGAAATATATATGCATTTGGACAAAGAGGGAGAAAAGGCCTACAGGACTAGTTCAGAGAACTCGACCTGAATGAAATAAAGAGAAGCATGGGGATGGCAGTAACGCTGCAACAGGAAGCAGACTATGGCATCAGGAAATAGCACAAAAGGCTTAGGGCCTCTTAGAAAAGACCACATCAGGGGAGGGGCAGGGAAAGGAGATGTAGGAATCATCCTTTTACTGAGCATCTCAAGTTAATCACCCTTGTGGCAGTCATCTCATAAAGATTCACGTAAAAAAGGTACTAGATGAATTTGGGGGAAAGACAGAAACCTGACCCCCGAATTGCCATGCACCATGGAATTTGGACCCAAAACTGAGAGTTGCACCCAGAACTCTTACAGAAAGGACAAAATGCAGCAAAGGGTACACATTTAGCCACACTAGATATACAGCAGCCAGTCTATGTATTAAGTTCATATTCTAAATTGAATTTATGCTATTAACAATCTCCTTGAATTCAGTTTTACTCTGAAGATTTCATTCCTTCTCAGCAAAATAGCTGTGATGTACAGTAGCCTAATAAGGAAGAGTTGGTAAAAGATAAGAAGAAACTGCAGTCCTAAGGTTTACATCTTAAAGAATTTTTTTTTTAAAGGATCATTTTCCCATGTCACAGCAGTAGACACAAGAATGGTGAGAGGCAGGACCCAGGCACCTCATCCATGGGACCTTCTAGTCAGAGGATTCCAAAGAAGCAAAACTTGTATACGACATCATTATCTACTGTTAGGTATTTCTACTCGTAAGAAAAAGTTAGAGTACCATTACGGCAGGCAACTGATCACATTCTTTTTTGTATGTTAGATGCTTAGACAATAATAAAAATCTACATCCTTAATGAAGAGGAAAAACACTTCCCCTCGAATGAATGTAACTATTCACAGAAGGCTGTGCAGCCCACAGTGGAACAGGGCTGAGACCAAGGCAAAGTGAGATTATTCTGCACTCTCTCTTCTCCATTCATTTTAGAGGAAACAGAGTAGAGGGAGGATTCTGGTGCCAGCCCTGCTAATCTGTCTTCTTTTCCATGTGGACCTCAAAGGCTACACGCCTCTGGTCTTTCCAGAAGCTAGGAAGCCTCTCTTTAAACCACATGCTAAAGTTAGAAATCTAGAAGCTTGCTAGTGGTAAAGTATTAGGCTTTTCATTTTAAAGTAGAAATTGGATATAAGCATGATATTCAGCCAAGAAAAAATGAATGACATTCTTATGAAGTTGAACATAGGACTTTTTACCTTTTGGGCTACAGAATTTTTTCTAAGAGACTGTAACAATTGATTCCCCCCAAGATTATGATTCTCGAAGTTCAAATCACAGACTGGAGCGAAGCTATCACCTTCGATACAGGCCTGTGCTTCCTTCAGCTTTGTGTCTTTGGCAGTAAGCAGGAAGCGTGACAGCTGCCCAAAGCTCCTGATCTTAATGTGTGGCACAGAGAGAAACAGCAAGGGCTGCCCATCTTTATCAACTTCTTCTGATTTGACTGTTGTTTCACTAGAAAATTAAAAAAAAAAAAATTGAAAGCTTAAGGTTACCTGGATGCTGGTGAAGTTAAACATAAGACATTTCAACAAATTATTCCTGCAATTATCATACGGTTTCACTCATACGTGGAACATAAGGAATAGCATGGAGGACATAGAGGAAGGTAGGGAAATCTGAGGGGGGAGAAATTAGAGAGGGAGATGAACCATGAGAGACTATGGACTCTGGGGACCAAACTGAGGGTTTCAGAGGGGACGGGGATAGGGGATGGGGTAGCTGGGTGATGGGTATTGAGGAGGGCATGTGCTGTGATGAGCACTGGGTGTCATACACAACTAATGAATCACTGAACACTACATCAAAAACTAATGATGGACTATACAGTGGGTAACTGAACATAATAAAAAAACCCAAATTGTTCCTATGTCTCATTATAAAACACAAAATATAAATATTTCTTGTTAGAAGCTCATCTCTTTTCCTACTGGGGCCACACTCAGACCCTTAAGTTCTCAGCCTTAATAGCAAGCATAGAGAACACCACAATATATCCAGGAAGAAAATTTTAAGCAGTTTCTTCAATACTTACATGAACTCAATCAGTTCCTGTTTTTGTTTTTCTAACAATGTGTTGGACATCTTTAAAAAAAAAATCACTGGTTCTACAGGACCATTCATGTTTTGGGGATTTCTAATGTTATATTATTTATAAAATTTACACCACAGTAATTAGTGGTTAGAAATTTTCTTGACTACTCTGTGTTTACGAACAAAAATCCATAAAAAAAAAAAAGAGAGAGAGAGAGAGACAAACTAGATTCCCTCTGTGGATTGCTTTCCCACTTCAAACCCCCTAATTTGGTTTACTTTAGGATAATAAACAGTATTTCTAAATGGACTTTTCCTGATCAGAAATTACTGAGTCTCCTGCATTTGTGTGTCTGTCCATTTTAATGATTTGTTTAGATAGACATTTAAAAAATATCAAGATGTTTTTATGGCAGTGATATTTCTATATGTTTCTACCACTTGCAACATGAACTAAACTGCCTAGGTTTTTATTATATACGGATATCCCGGGCAAAACTGTTCTCATCTTAAGACCTGATCTAACATATTTTATTTTTTTTTAAAGATTTTATTTATTTATTCGACAGAGATAGAGACAGCCAGCGAGAGAGGGAACACAAGCAGGGGGAGTGGGAGAGGAAGAAGCAGGCTCATAGCAGAAGAGCCTGATGTGGGGCTCGATCCCATAACGCAGGGATCACGCCCTGAGCCGAAGGCAGGCGCTTAGCCGCTGTGCCACCCAGGCACCCTGATCTAACATATTTTACATCGTAATGCAGATAAGCTAATGGGCAATGTTGCCTGCTCATCAGAAAAAGTAAACCTGACAGACGCAGGCTCAGGCTAGTAGCAGCACTATTTCACTACAAAAGGAGCAAGAGGACAGAGGCTTGGGGGCAGTTAATCGTTGCTCCCCACAGATAGCCACGTCCTAATCCCCGAAGCCCATAAATGTGTTGCCTCGCGTGGCAAAAGGGACCATGAAGATGGATTAAGCTAGGGACCTTGAGAGGGGAAGACTATTCTGAAATAGGCAGGAGGGCGAAGTCAGAGGACCTGAGGTGACATGGAAACAGGCAGACCAACACAGAGCCAGGAGCCTCCAGAAGCTCAAAAAGGCAAGAACGGATTTTCCTTCAGTCCCCAGAAGAAATGCAGCCCTGCGAACAGCTTGATTTTCACCCAACAGACTCAGTGTAGTCTTTTCACCTCCAGAACAATAAGAAATTAAATCTGCGTTGTTTTAAGCCACTAAGTGTGTGATAAATTGTTACAGCAGCAATAGGAGGCTGATACAGGGATCTCGGCCAGTCTGCACACAGAAGGTGCTCAATAAATAGAAGAGGGATAAATGGGTAGAATTTTCTAGACTGACCAGTGCTGTGTGTCGTATACAACATGCGTGTTTTGTCTAAAATAAAGCTTTGGGAATCATGTCTTTAGGATTGAGGTGATTTCTTCAAGGTTTGTACCGGGCTGGCTGCACGTGCTAAGTGGATGACGACAAGACTAAGTTATAAGCCGACTGGATGCCAACAATATCAAGCCACTGAACTCAAGAAGGTGAAACTCCTGGTGAGAAATGGGAGAAGTCAAGGGCACAGGACCCGTATTTCATTGCTCCCACCGGCTGAAACCTGTAACTCAGCAGAGAAGTAGGAACTAAACACCAGCGATAGGGAGGATGTGGAAGGGCAGTTTTGTTTCTGGGTTCACAGTTTCTAACACCTGAAGAAAGAGCTTCTGGAAAGAAAAATACCGCACTCACCTCGTGAGGTCAAGATGAATGTGCTATAAATGAACTCCGCTGACCTGATCAAAAGATTTTTAAACTGGAATTGGGGAAGGCAGCTGAAACTACTATAGCTAATACTATAAAGTGAGAGAGCAGGAGAATGTCTCATTTATTTCATCCCCAGTGCCTAGTTCAGTGTCCAGAACATAGTAATTACTCAGTAAATGAGTCTAAATAGTAGCAAGGGAAATGAGGCTATAGTTGAGAAACTAGTTAGTAATTCTCAGGAATGAAAAACAAAGAGCTCAGTAACAAAAGTTATGGCCACTGATCTTCATACCACGACACAGAAGTTTTACCAAAATATGGGGTACCGGTGGCTCACTTGGTTAAGTGTCTGACTCCTGCTTTTGGCTGAGGTCATGATCTCAGGGTCATGAGACCGAGCCGCGTGTCAGGCTCCAGGCTCAGCACGCAGTCTGCCTGTCCCTCTCCCTCTGCTCCTTCCCCCTGCTCGTTCACTCTCTCTCTCAAATAAATAAATAAATAAAATCCTAAAAAAAAAAAGTTTTACCAAAACATGGTAATTACTGTCTCATAAAACAATGCAATTTTGAGGTCGGAGATCATGCAACTGAGCCTTCATGACACTGATAAGAAAATTAGAACAAAAAGGCAAAAGGATGAAACCATGCCCAATACCAAGGAGTACTGGGAGATAAGCAATAAAAAAGATACCTCTGGAGAGTCACAAAAGAAAAAAGAAAACTAGGAACCAGGAAGGTCTGAATTGTGAGGGAAGTGGACAGGGGGATGAGGGCCACTGTGCAGGGCCTGACTTCTCACCCACCCAGAACTCCCACCAGAAGAGAATTGTGTCCCAACTCAGACATATCACTGAGACAGCAGAGAGACATTCACAGCGGAAATACCACAATATTAAAGCCAACATGATTCAAAAATCATAGTTCTACCAAAGAAGGAGAGAAAAGAACAGGTAATAACATTTTCACTAAATGATTTTGAATGCTTATCCAGTTTCTACATTTTCCAAGCTCCATTCTTTTTTTTTCTTTTTTTTTTAAAGATTTTATTTATTTATTCAACAGAGAGATAGAGACAGCCAGTGAGAGAGAGAACACAAGCAGGGAGAGTGGGAGAGGAAGAAGCAGGCTCATAGCAGAAGAGCCTGATGTGGGGCTCGATCCCATAACGCCGGGATCACGCCCTGAGCTGAAGGCAGACGCTTAACCGCTGTGCCACTCAGGCGCCCCCCAAGCTCCATTCTAATAAGTCAAAGCAACTCAGCTCCGCGTACCACCAACAGATGGTGTTAATCATTGCAGGGTGTCATTTGTCCCTAGCTTACAGGGGACTTGGGCTTCATTCTGAGGTATCTTATGAAGATTAGTAATCACATCCTGTCTGATAAGAACAAAAGCAATTGGAAATGGTGATACAAGGAGACCTCTGATTTCCATTAAAATGAAAGTGGAGCTATTTTCCCCCAAACATTGAACATGGAGAGACGATGACAAGTGTTATTCCAGGATGAAGAGCTGTACATCAGGAATGATTCTAAAGGAAAAGAATGAGTCATCTAACACGTGGAAAGTGGTGTACCTATCTACTCAACAATGATCCTCACAAAAGAAGATGGGCGATGAGATATAAAACCTTTTCAGTGCGTGATAAGCGGAGCAGTTTCAACGTCAGATGCCTGTTAACCTAATTCAGAAGAAGGCTGATCGCACTCTTACTGTTACTGATTGCTACAAAGAGCGCATTTGGAGATGTACAACATCAAATGAGAAATGAGGCCACAAGTGTATATACGAAAGAGATCAACAAAAGGGGGTAGCTTACTTCTTTCAACAGACTTTCCATGCAGATAAAACTGACTTATTTTGGAACAAGAGGCTGAGAGAATGTATATTCCCCAAAAGAAGAATCAGCCTAAATATTCTAAAATACCCAAGAACATTCTGGTTTGGTAGAATCACTTCCAGGGACTCCAAGGTCAAAGCCTTTATGATGACTTAGGAATCTGTACCTACACAGACTTGCAGACCTGAATCCTATCTGAAAAGAGAGAAAGCTATAAAGGTCAGAAACAAGAACAATGGATAGAAAAATCAGCCCAAGGAAAAGCTGCCTTGTTTCAATTTGACAGAAGGAAGGTAATCAAGAGGCAGTTGGTTCAAAACACACATGGTGCCGAAATGTCGAGACATCCCGCTTAGGAGGGACCACTGGACATAAAGACTGGACACAGAAGTATAAGAATGGAAATAGTGCAAAAAAGAAATCGGACAAGGATAAAGAAAGAGAAATAGTGATATAATTGAGGTGTGAGTAACAGCCCACCTAAGCAGATTACAGATGTGGTCATGTTTGTACCTGGAACACAAAAAAGTATGGAGGCAAGACACAATGACACTCTTGATATTCTTCTGACGTCTGCTGTAAATCCACCTTTGTGCTAAGTAGTTCGTATGTTTTTGAACTATATGATTTTGCAGGTTAGTTCATCTTTCAAAGGTTAGGAAAAACAACGTGTGACACGACACTGAACTTAAGTGGGAGCAATGAATCATGACAAGCACTTTGGGAGGAAGTGACCATAGGCACAATTAGATATAAAATACAATTAAAAAAAAAAAGAGGAAATTCAGGGAGAAGGTAAAGCTTGACGGCACAACCAACGGGCTCCTGAAATGCAGTTCAAGAACGGTTTTTCAATTCTAAAAATGAAATTCAGAGTTTCTTTTTCACAAACAATCCCAAAGGGAAAAAATATTGGAAAAGGCATCTCTAGGGAGCTGTGGCTGGTTAGTGACCTGTCTTCAATAAGGTCAGACTTTAAAAAGTTCACGTGCAAAGTCAAGGAGGAACATGGTAGCAGAAAAGAGGATCCGAATGCCTGAAAGTGGAAAATAAACTGAAGCTGACCAAAACAGCAGAAAAGATTTATATATGTATATGCAAATTAACCCTGTATAATTATAATACAGTTACATTTCCATAAATACATATTCACCTATGTTCGCAAGAGCTAAGTTGACAGCCCCCTGTTTGATGTGGAGGTAGGATTTTTTTTTTTTTAATTATCAGATTTGGAAGGTTCTCATTTGAGGACAATGCCGATTGTCAAAAAGCCTCTCCCATATAGTGAGCAAAAATTACCACTCTCCCCCTGCCGCCCCAGGAATTAGTAGATTTAAATACCAGAAGGGATTTTGTCTGTATCAGAGATCACAAAACCAATGCCTACTTGCCCCTGGAGGGTCGTATGGATGAGTGGAAAGCTGAAACATAAAGCAACAGCAAATGTTGGAGTGTGGTGACCTGGAGGATGCATTCACCTATCAAAAGAAATTCAAATCAAAATTTAAAAATTAGATGAATAACGTGGTGGCCAAACAAAATATCCTCAGATTTCACCTGAGTACCTCCTGTTTGCAATCCCTGGGTCAGAATACTTCTGAGGTTCATAGACGTTAAAGAATTTGCCCAAAACCTACAAACCAATTCACAGAAATATGTACAATGAAGATACTACATTCTAGAAGCAATTTACTGGCTTACCTGACAATATAACCTGATTCAAATGCTGAGGGGTCCAAGTTTGTTTTCCATTCAAGTGGTTCTACAAAAACATATTTTGCCTCTTGAGGATGTTTGTAGATAAAACTCTCCACAAACATCATAATTTCTTCCAGTATCGCCTCATTGAGAGGAGTAGTTTCCAAGGCTCTGGTCCCATACCTGGCAGCAGTCCACTGCGCCGATCTTGCCAGAGCCACGCCCATGGGATCCGTGGATGCTCAGATCTGAGCCTCGCACACACGCTGCATCAGAATGGAAAGAGAAACAGAGGACAGCAACCACCTTTCCCCCAGAACGGTTTTCACTTTCAAGCCTTTAAGCCACCCAACCCTCATTCTGCTTATTAGTCGTAGTGGTTGATTTTTTTTTTTTAAATGATTTTTTTTAATCTTTTTTTTTAAGATTTTATTTATTAATTTGACAGAGATAGAGACAGCCAGCGAGAGAGGGAACACAAGCTGGGGGAGTGGGAGAGGAAGAAGCAGGCTCATAGTGGAGGAGCCTGATGTGGGGCTCCATCCCATAACGCCGGGATCACGCCCTGAGCCGAAGGCAGACGCCTAACCACTGTGCCACCCAGGCGCCCCGTAGTGGTTGATTTTTTAATCATCAAGTTGCTCTTTAATGCAATAAAATAGTTCATTTTTACCGAGCCAGCTCTAAGTAAAAGTGATGAGCACTTGAATTTTCCAGTATCTGTCTCCCCTGAAGTAAATAACTTGCTCATTTCCCTGGGCCCAAGAAAGTTCAAGTAACTGGGCAGAAAACAGAAAGAGAAAACTCCAACAGTGCAAGGAAGAACTGGAGGACAGTGGCATCAAGGCCTTTGGTCCACAGGTCTGTTGGAGCTGGAGGCGGGTGGGCAACGCTCTTCTGAGCTGGGCTGCGCATTGTTTAAAACCATGCTGTTAAACTGAACTCTGTTGTTCTGACTTGTTTTTAAAGAGAACATTACCTGTAACATTAAATAAGAGCCAAATTAGAAAGCAAGTTCTCATGTGAACATTCAAGGCTTTTTTCCCTGATAGTCTATACTAGTCTGTTTTTTCCTAAAAGGGATCATTTAAAGCCTTCCTTAGAATATTAGAATGTTAGAATGGCTATAAAGTTATATATAGAATAGAATGAGCTTTCCCCCCATCATTATGACTAAAGCTCAGAAGTACCAAGACTCTACAGAAATGACTTGGAGATTTTGGGTTTTGTACTGTATTAAATCTTGATATCCAGTAACAGGACATCTAGCTCAGTGGTTCTCAGTGAGGCAGTACTCATAATAAGCGGTATTATAAATGACATTTCTTTATCAAAATGATAGGAAGGGGGCATCATTGGCATTCAGTGATGAGGACCAAGAATGCCAGATGTCCTGCAACGTGCATGACAGTCCCCAGAAGGAAGAATTATGCTACAATCTCCAGGCATCTAGTAGGTGAAAAACTTCAGATAAGTAATATCTACGCTTAAAACCTATCTCCACTTTACAAATAATCACAAATTTTTTTTTCACAGTTTTGATATACACTGAATTTTCCAGGATTGCAACCATCATGTAAACCGAAGAAAAGTTGTACATACTTTGTTTTATATGGAAGTCTACCAAGAGCTCAGCATTTTGGAAACTCATGCCATTGATGACCACACTGGTCACCCAATCTAAGTGTCAATGACGTGTTTGTATCAGCCTGCATTTGGAGCAACTGCATTTACAGTAGGTAATTCTCTGTAAGGCTGGAGCATCTGACTACTTCATTGCATATTCTAGCCTAGTGGTACCTGAGCATTTCCATGCTGATATTGTATTACAATGTCTTACCTTTTCATTTTCCTTTATTTTACAGTTAGAGCACTAAGAACATTTAAAACTATGCACGTATGTAGAATTATCTAGGATTATGATTTTGGAGTAGCAAAGCAGGTATTAGAAAATATTTGTTATAAAAAACAATAGTTCTCAGGGCTGAGAACGGCTGATATATGTGTATGTAAACATGTGTGTATTTTTATATCTGTATATATCATTGCTAGTGAAATAAAATGTATACAATTAGTGTACAATTTGCTCTGTGCATTTATTTTACTATTTCAGTGGTTTATTTCTATTGCTTGATTCTGAACAAAAGCATGTACTGATGCTCACAGGTAACACCTGATTTTCCCAATATTCTGAGAGTAAGTACGAGCGAAATTCAAATAACTTTATCGTATACAGAAAGTCTTAGGTGCACAGTTCTGGTTTTTTTTATAATAATATTTTTTTATTATGTTAGTCACCATACAGTACACAGTTTTTAATCTTAATTAAACCATTTGTTTCGATGGTCTTAGAAAAGTATGGCATGTGTATCATTTCCTTCTTGTACTTTTTTAAAGGAAAATGTGGACGTACCTAGATTACATAAGACTGTACCAGTCAACACCCCGTATAGCAACTTCCTGGAAGACACTTTAAAAGGAGCTAAGAAATGCAAAAAAGGTCTTCTTTTCATCATGATAAATTTTTATACAAAAGTAACTGTAACACATTTGACTCTCTTCAAATTGGTTTTCTGTATCTGGTAAAAACAGGAGCTGCAATAATGAACAGGCTTGATTTGAGAAGGTTGGTTAAGAAAATTTGAGGGGGGCCTAGGGCAATCCAGGCCACATATAACATATCATCGGGGGGAAAAGAAGTGGAACAAAATCCCAAACAAGACAAGACAGGTATAAAAAGGCTTAAAGAGAGAGAGAGAAATACTTTGCAGGCTTAACTGAATAAATTTTAAAAAGAAAACAGTGTAATCTAATGTTTTTCATGTTAAGTCTAGGAAATTTCTAATGGCTTCATTTCCCAAAAGAACCAGAACTAAAAGCATTTATTCCACTAATTCTAGAGGCATTAAAAAATGGTCAGTATAACTCAAGTAAAAATACAAAACCAACACTTTTTATCAAAATAGGCTGTTCCTCAGTTTCTACCCACTGCCAATCCAGGTATCCTTTTGGCCTAAGAACCATGGTTACAACCAATACATGTGAACACAGTACATATCTTTAAATTAACTTAAGATTGTTAAAAAGTTTAATGCTTAAAAGGAAAAAAGTTTTTGTGCATGTGCTTGCACAAACTGAGAATCACTTATATTCATTTTCTCTACTAATCAAATCGCTATGATAGAATTTTTCTTAAGGGTTTGTTGCAAGCTTCCTGTATCATTAATAAAATGAAACCCGTCCGTGAATAATTTCTTAACACTCGAGCAGAAGCAAACCGAATTCTTTACGAAGCTCTGGGAATGCAAGCCTCCACTCTGAGATTAGAAACTGTGGCTGGTAACATTGATGGGAGTCAGTGCACACATTGGCATTCCAAGAATGATGAAGCTACAGAAAAATTAAAATTTCAGAACTGACATGAACAGCGCCCTGAGTCAAAGTTCACTCAAACCCTGGTGAAAACACGCGATGATGGCACCAACCAGGCCGGTGACAAGCGTTCGAGTGGGAGGCTCCGTTTCCAGGGAGAGGGGGTAGGGGAGACAGGCAGGAAGGGGCAGGCAGCGGGGACAGGATAGCTAGAAGGAGGCACAGCTGCAAGGGCGGAGGGGAAAGGCGAAGAGGGGAAGAGAGGCAGGGAGTCGGCCTGAGAAGCGGAGAGAACGGAAGACGGAGGAGATGGGGTCGCGGCCGGATGGAGAGGGGGGGCTCGGGGGCGAAGGAGCAGGAGGTGCCCGGGCAGGGGCAAGGTGTCGGCGGGGAGGCGGGGGCTCCATAGGGGCGGGTGAGAAAAGGGGACAGGACGGATCTCGGGCCCGACGAGAGAAAGGGAAAGAAGCGGGGGCCCGAAAAGGCCCCCATTTCTCGAACCACGCGTGAGGCTGCAAGGACCCCAGCGCGGGGCGAGCGCGAGCTGCGGGGTCCGGGGCCGCAGGAGCAGCGGCGAGTCCCCCCGGCGGCCGCGCTGTGCCCACCGGCCGCACTCACCTGCAGCGCCCAGCTCCGCGCCCGCACTGAGCCCCTGCGACCCGTGTCGCTCGCCGAGCTCCCGCACGCACGCCGCGCCGCCGCCCGCCCGGGGACGCTCTGCCGCGCGGGGTTCCACCGCCGCCCGCAACCGCCGCTCCCCGCTCGTCCCCTCCCTGGAGACAGTGTCAAGCGACCTCCCTCTTTGAGGACTCGTCCTGACTCACTCCACCAGGTGGGAAGCGTTTACCTTCATTAAGGCCACCCGCAGTGCGGGCGTTGAGCGGCAAATGAGTGTGACGGGAAGCAAAGAGCAGATGTTCGTTAGAAACACCGTTTTATGTGTCTGCACAGGTTTCTGGACAGGTGTTCTGCCGTGTTCCATACGGTGTTCTATGTACCTTAAGTCTTCACTGAGTTCTCAAAATAGCATAGGGCCTCTCACCGGATATTTGAGGCCTAAATGGGCTTCTCCGAAAAGCACATGTGGTGGAATACACGAATACTCCCTAGAAAAGCAGAATCTGCTTTTCAGCAGTCTAATTCAGAGAATTGAAATGAAATGAGAACATTTCACCCATCATTGAAATGAGAACATCCCCCCCCTTAAATACCTTTTACCAAGATGGCCTTAACCCCACCTGTAGATACTTCTACTAACAAGAGTCGCAGCTCTGAAAAACCAAATGGGGCTGAAGGAGTGGAAAAAAGAAAATATTTGGGAAAAAATAATAAAAGCGAGCAAGAACAGTATTCTGTCTTTGAGGGTAGGGTGTTTAGGGATGGGTACTGGATAATTTAGCGTGGTGGAATGTTTAGGAACTAAAACTGGATTCTTTTCCTAAAGTCAAAGATGCGAATATGGATGATGTTAGGGTATTACATTTCAGGATATTATATTGTCCCGTCTTAAAAGCAGAGCCTCTTGGCAGACACACAGGGAAATCAGAGAGGTTAGGCCTTTGTTTGGGATTCTTTTCTTTTTTCTTTCTTTCTTTTTTAAAGTTGTTGGAAGTGGAATCATTTTGCCTAAAGTAGCCTCTACCTCCAGAGAAGCCTAGACTTGCAGTGAACCAGAAGGGAAGATTATATGCTAATAGGTATATAATCTGAACGGAGCCCTTTCACAAATGAACAGATTACATTCTGAGACAACCACAGCATCGTACCTGTAGAGTGATGCAGGTCACATATTGGTGAGGGTCAGAATCTACCCTTCAGAGGGAGGTTGAAACAGTCCTGGAGCAGGGAAATTTCTTTGGGTGCTTTCTGTCACTTGCACATTTTAACCAGCTGTGTAATGTGAGAAAGCATCACTGAGCCCAACGTAGAAACTGGGCAGAGATCTACAAATTCAGGACACTTGACCTTGGTTTGCAAAGCTGGTTAGAAAGCCCATGCCCACCAAGATCTGAGTAGCTGTGTCCTCATTTGCCCGATTCATGCGAAGTATCACAATCTACCATTGCTTAATCTGATGGCCAAATTTGAATTTATTAACCCTGAGATTGTCCAAGGAAAAAAAATCATGTAATAATATCTATAGAATTCCCAGCCGGCTTCTTCCAGTTTTTCCTTGGCATGTTGGAGTGCCTCGGTCCTGGAGGTGCCACCATCCCACTCCTCCACGCTTTTGGCTTAAATGACTGCTTCTCAGAGAGCGTTGAGCACCCAAACTAATGAAGCCCCCGGTGGGATTTGTCTTGACTAGTCTGTCTTACTGCCTGCTTGCTACCTCCACAGTAAGCTCCGTGAAAGAGACCTTCCTGTCCCCTTCAAGTCCCTATTCCCAAGATCTAGAAGAGTGACTGACACATGGAAAGAGTAAAATTGGTGAATCACCTAGTCAAAGACGCCTTGCTATCTGGCATTCTTTGTTGAGCCAGGCACGGAAGGGTGAAGCTCACATTTCCTCGGACACAGTTGATAGAACCAACTGGATGATTCTAAGTGGCTGTGTTCAGGAAAAGAGCCTTCCACACTGAGAGCACACCCAGGAGTCTGCTGTGGCAGAGGACCTTCCCGGCACTGCCTTCATAAAGTATGGATGTGGGACCCAGTTCTGTCCAATGGAGCTTTACAGAGAGTCTGCCAAGGACTTCTGGGAAAGACTGGAGGTTGTTGGCCCTTCCCGGTAACTTCATGTCAGCTGAATATGCTCCCTGTGAAACCACCCACCCTGGCTCAGACCAGCTCAGCTCCTCTGTAGAATTCAGGCGCACATTCTGTGTGTCTGCTAGGGCTGTCATAACAAGGCACCACACATTGGGAGGCTGAAGCCACAGAAATTTATTGTCTTACAGTTTTGGAGGCTAGCAGTCCAAAACCAAGTTGTGAGCAGGGTTCGTGCCTTCCGGGGGCTGTAAGGGAAGGATTTATTCCAGGCCTCTCTCTTTGGCTTGTAGATGGCCATCTTCATGTCCGTGTGACATTGTCCCTGTACACCTGTCTCTGTGTGCAAATTTTCTTTTTTTCTAAAGATACCAGCCATATTGGATTGGAGTCCACTCTAATTAACTCATTCTTACTTAATTCACTCTGTAAAGAGCCTAACTTCCGTAAGGAGATACTGGGACTTCAACCTATGAATTTTAGGGAGGACACAGTTCAACACGTAATATTATGTAAACAGAAAAAGTCAGCAGGTCTCAGGGGCCCATTCACCTGTGTTAGAGTGGGGCCAGCTGGTGTGAAGCAGCAAAGGAAGCATTTACAGGCAAGAACCATGAGAAGGTGATAGGCAAGGTCTGTTTGAGTGCCAAGACAGGTGCAACTTCATAAGGCTTGCTGGAAAGTACTATCATTTACATCGTACAGTGATGGGGTTAAGTCTTAGTAAGGGGAAAGATTGCCTCTCAACGGAATTTTTCAGGGGATTTCAACAGAAATTCCGATGATAGAAAATTGTGTGAAGTCCAAGGAAGTTCTAAGCACCCAATTTGCCAGATCCCACCTTCCATTGTAGATGAAGACCAGCAATCAGTTTCAGTTGCCTTCCTGTACACAAAGCCATCTCTCAGGGGCTCACTTCTGACCAAGGCCCGTGGTCTGGACATGAAATGGCTCCTTCTAGATTCTAACCTTCTAGACCTTTGTTTATTCCATTAATGCTTTCTTTTGGCTACCAACACGTGCCAGGTGCTCTGTTAGCAGAACTAGGTTATCTAAATTTGGGTGCTGGCAAAAAAAAAAAAAAAAAAGGACTCCATTAAAGTACATTCAGAATCTCTGTAATAGAAGGAAGGGCAGTGGCAGGGAGCACAGTGAGCAGAGGAAGGGGGGAGCAGGAAGAGGATGAGTAGGTGGGCAGGGTTACATAAAGCAGGGGTTGAAGCCATGATAGAGTCAGATTTTATTCCAAGAGCAGTGAAAGTTACTGGAGGATTTTAAGCAGGATGCGACATGATCTGATTTGTGGTGTTAGCCCTTGGGCTCTGTTGTGGAAGTGGGCTATTAAAGTACCAGAGTTGAAGCCAAGAGACTCTTAATCAGCCCTGTTGGGTCAAGTTCCCCAGGAAACAGACTCCAAGATGGAGAAATGCTTGTGAGCCATTTATTGAGGAAAATGCGCAGGGAGATGAAAGCAATGGGATGGGACGAGAGTGGCTGAATTGCAGCGGGGAGCTCTGGAGCTGGGGTGGTCCTGCAGAGTTTTTCCATAGCGGGGCAAGGGGGCTGGACCTCGGCATTCCCACAGCAGCTCATCATTACTGGCTGGTCTCTGGGTACAGGCTGTCCCGGGGGGTGGGGAGGGGTGCTGTGCTGGCTTTCAGCCCTTAAGTGGAGAGCTGTCTGCTACAAATAGTCCCCAGCAGGTGAGGACAAGCATGCCTCGGCTTTGGAGGAGAGGGATGGAGGTGGGGGTCTGGGGAGTCCACAGCACCCGCTGCAGTCCACCCCTTGCACAGATGAGATGCGCTGGCATCATGCAGTACGGCTGAGAGCGGCTTCTCCAGGATTCTGGTGGGCTGCTTTTCCTAGAGGAACTTAGCAAGAGAAAGATATGAGATAAAGCCATACACAGCCCCTGGCTGTGCAGCTGGTCTCACGGCCACAATGGATACTCATCATCTCCCCTCTCTTCTGCCTATTTCAGACTCCCCTCACCCTTCAGGAGCGCCTTTGCTGATCTAGATGGCTTACCTGGTGGGGTGATCTCCAACCCTCACTGCTGAGGGATCTGAACCAATGGCATCACCAGCCCTTGTCACGTGGTGCCTATTTTATTTGTGCCTTTACCATCGAAATTGGGCAAGGAAATACCAAGCAGTCCACAGGTGAACCACCTGAGCTCCAAACACATCCTCCCCTTACCCCATAGCAACCCTACCTCATCCTTATGATCAGGGTCAATTGCTCTGACCAGGATCATGACTCCTTGACTTGCCTGTTGGTTTCTTGCACAAAGAGTCCAAAGTCACAAAGTTACCACAAGTTAAAGTTTAAGATTTTATTTATTTATTTTAGAGAGGGGGGGAGGAAGGGGGGAGAGAATCTCAAGCAGACTCCCTGGTGAGCACGGAGCCCAACATGGGGCTCAAGCCCATGAAATCAAGACTCAGACACTTAACTGACTGGGCCACCCAGGTGTCCCCCAAAAGTTAGTTTAATTTCCAATGGTGGAACATTTCCTCCCTAGAAACCAGGACTTCTGAATGTATGGAGCCCCGATGTGCAGTGACAGGAAGCACAAATTCCCCCAAGTGACGGGTAAGCATGGCCACTCCTACTTCTACCTCTCAGTTCTAGAATCCATGTATTTGACCTTTATAGGGCACAGCCCCACATAATGGCTATTGATTCAGGGTATACACTGCAGTGTGGAGGACAGCACCCCATCCTTACAGGGTATTCTCCCCAAGCTGGCACTACAGTTGTGCCTTCAAAAGGCCACTTAGTTGTTCTGTTAGGACAGTAGCCCAAAGCCACTTGGGAGATTTTACGTGCCCCATCACTGAACATGTTGAGGCTGGATGACTGTCTCTAAGAAGAGATCTAGCAGAAGGTGGCAGGGATGGAGGCCATGCGTGGGCCCAGCAAGGAGTTCCCTCTGCTGATGCTGTGTGTCCACTGTGCTAACAGCAGGGACTGACACTAAACTTTAATAGGGCACATTCCTGGGGAGACTCACCAGGCCCTGGTGACAGGTCAGTTGCATTGGATTCCTTCCATTTTGAAGGTGGCAAAAAGATCTCCCTTACTAGGACCGATACACATTCCAAATAGGGATTTGCCTTCCCTGTCCACAATGCCTCGGTCAGAGCCACCATCAAAATGACTCAGTCATCAACATGGTATCCATACAGCATTGCCTCAGAGCGGGAGACTCATTTTAGAGCAACAGACATGCAACAGTAGGCTTATCACTGTGAAAGCCATTGCTCTTACCATGAACTGCATGACCCAGAGGCAGCCATCCAGATAGGATAGTGGAATGACCAGTTGACATTCCAGCTAAGGTACCAGTACAGCACAGCAGCTCGTGGAATCAGGTCTCCATCCTCCAGGACATGGGTTAGGCACCAAGTTAACAGTCGACTTGTAGTGCTGTTTTCTCTAGCAGCTGGAATTCATGGCTGTGCAAACCAAGGAACGAATATTCTCACCATAACCATCAATGACCCACTTGTGGAATTTGGGCTTTCCGTTCCCACAGCCTTGAGTTCTGCCACTAGAAGCCCTAGTTCTCATGGTGGGGAATTGCCTGCATCAGGGAATACAGGGTTCTGTTGAACTTGAAGCCGTGACTACCACCTGGCCACTTTGGGGTCCTCATGCCAGTGAACCAAAGCAGGGACTTATACTAGTTGGGTCACTGACTGACCACGATTACTATGGGGGCTAGGATTCTACCACCACAAAGGAGGATGCTTATAACCCAGAGGCCAAGGGACTTGGCTCTTGGGACTGGGACAGCTCTTAGTACTCCCATGCCTTGTCACTATGAATTGGAAATCACAGCAACCACGGTCAGATAAGACAAGTAAGGGCTCAAACCTCAACTTGCTAAGGGCTCAGAAATAGAGGCCTGGGTCATCCCACCAGGGAAGCATCTCAGACTAGCCAAAGTAATAGCCATGGGACATTTGGGGTGCATGGCCAGCTTCTTATGTCTACCTTATCTTTGCTATTTCCTACCTGTGGTCTCACTCTAGCCCTTAAGGTGAGAAAGAAGAGGGAAAAGGCCAAGGAACCCTCAAAATTGTCTCCCTGTCATAAGCTAGCTTTGCATCCTCTGCATGAAGTCTAAACTGGCTCTTTCTCCAGTGAGAGTTTTTCTTGGCTCTTCAAAGACCTTACATTGTTGGTGTCCTTCCCCTAGGGTGTAGCTCCAACCCAGAGCAAGCGTCTCCATTCTGGCCATAGCTTTGGGAATCTAGCACGTCATATGTCTGTCTGCTGGGGTCTCACAGCTGGTGTCCCACCTCCGCCAGAGTGTTTCCATCACCGCGCTCACGTTATTTGCCCGACAAACTCGGGAAGTGCAGGTAAGTCCCATTACAAGAGAAGCTTCCCTCCGTTCTGCTGCCAAAGCTGCTATACCCATCCTGTCTCTCACTCCCAGGCTTGCCCACTGCGTCATCCCCACTCCCCACCGCATAGGGCAAGGGATGCATAGTTAGGTCTCTAAGTGGTCCGTTGGAAGTCCTTTTCTTCCTCTCTGACTTGAGGTTGGGGTCAAGTGAGTAGAGAAGAGATGGCTAGCACGGGTCTCTCCGAAAAGCTCCTCCCTGGAAATCCACTCATTTCCCTTCTACAACTTCAGCGTGGTGAGTCAGGTAATTGGCTTTCCAGTGAGAGCCTTTACCATTTTACATCTTGGCCTGGTTCCTCACTCTGAAATAAATTGTCTGTTGTATCTTGAATCCTAATGTCTTGAATTAGTAAAACAGTTTTAACATATTATTTCTCAGGTATTTGTACAAATTGTGGATGGTTACAGAGCAAATCAATAATATACATTACCTTAAAAAGTGAGGAAGAATTCATCGTTTTTTATTTATATGCCTCTTTATCTTTTGATATGTTGCAATGAACCTGTGTTCCTGTAGTAAAGAACTAGAATAGTATAAGAAATAATAAACAAAGGACATATAAGTAAATTCCGATTACATACACATGTGAATTAATATTAGCCATTATTTGCCATATGTCAAATATCAAAGTGTAGTAATTATTTCATATGTATCAAACAAAATGACTCTGATTCTAAAGTAAAGTTACAGGATTGCCTTAAACATCATGGGCAACTTCATGGAGAACTTTGAGAAAAGATGTTTTCACTCATTTTTATCTTGTATTTACTTGCGATGCAGTTGATTGACCTTTTGATTAGAAAATTTGAGTAAAAAAATAATTAAAATGACTGGAATCTCAAGTCAAATTTGGGGGATAAGGGAGAAGCATGTTATAAGCTTCAGTACTATCGAAAAGAAAAAGAACATGCCTAGACAGGCACATTCTCTTCTCAGCTTGATCAACACCTCTAGAAATGGTGCAAGTGGTCTAGAGAGTTTAGCCTACGTGCCGCATCGCTAGCCTTCCAGTCAAGTGTGTCGTTATGCACCTCCCCAAAGGACACTTAAGATCCAGTGGGGGACGGAGGAAGGGAGGGAAGAGGAAACAGGCGAAACGTGGCAAAACAAATGGAAGCTGGAGGAGTTAGATTGGCTTAGGAAAGAGGAAAAAGCGAAAACTAGTAGTTTGAAGGAGTCAAAGCCAATAAAAATAAAACATTTGCAAATAGAAAGACTCAGAACTAGGTAACATCTCTGACATTGCAGAGTGGACTGAAAACAGGAAGGCAGCTTGAAAGCCTTGGTGGGGAGCTAGACCCCAGCATCCTTTTCCCCAATAGAAGGATTCATAAGTTGGGGCACCAGGAACAGCCGAGAACTAAGAACATATGGGTGTGCTGAGTGCTGAGACTCTCCTTAGCTCCCTTTCCCCACCACCTTCCTCACAATGGCAACCCGATCATGCAAAAGAACTGAGACTGAGCGGCCTGATGACAAAAATCTACAGGTGGTGACATTCAGGTGTCCCTTCAAGCAAACACACAGGTGTTGAACTAGGGGAAGTACGTAGGTGGCAGGGGACAGGAGTGATAGGAAAAGAATTCTACCCTCTTTCAGAGTAAAGAGTCACTAATAGTTTCTAAAAAAGAAAAATCAAGAAATAGCAGTTTAAGCATGTTATTTAGAAATCTGGAAGTGTTGAGCAATACCAAGACGAGTAAAAGTGGTTGCCTGTCACTGTGTTTTTTTAGCAAAACACAACCAGGAGCTAATCATCTTCTCAAGGAGAACCAGGGCCAACTGCTTTGTAGAAAGCTGATTCTCCATCATCCAGGCCGGGCTAATGATCCCACAGACGTAGAGCGATCCAGCACTGATGAACACAGGCCATCAGGGGAGGGGAAGCTTCGGTGACAGTTAACTATCGCCACGACAGTGCTGCGTAACAGATCACCCCAGAGCTCAGTGGTGTACAGGTTTATACTCACACTCCAGATCTGTAGGCCAGTTGTAGTTTCAGCGGCGTTTGGCTGCTCTGGGCTGGGCCTCAGTGGCTCTGCTTCAGGCTCTGGGTTTCTGGGCTTGATGTCAGGCTGTGAACCTGCCCCGTAGGTCTAGTTCTGGAACCCAGGCTGAGGGGCAGTGGCTCCCTGTTGCATGTTCTTATCAACGGTGAATCACTTCCACGGACTTTCCAAGTCTCTGACTGCATCGTATCAAACTGGTAGCCTGTTGACCAAAACGAGTCATGTTATTTGGAGCTGTTATTTGCCCAGTATAAAACCATAGCAAGGGCTGGGTATATGACACCATGACAGCAGAGTGAAGACACCATTGGAACTAATCATCCAATCTGTCAAAACACTGTTCTTCACTTATCATTCACCATGTATCTAGTGTGCTCTAATTTTAGTCTTCATTCCCATTACATTATCAAGGTGGTTCAGTCACCTTATCCTATTCTCATTCCTCTAGCAAGAATATCTAGAAGGCATAGCCAGAATTAATAGTTAAATGTTCTGATGTGCTGCTTTATTTTTGTGCAGTTATTCTAAATCTTTTTTATGTTTTTATTATTTTATTCCTGATCTTTCCTTTATAATCTAAGCTCTCTTCTTTATCTAAATAAGAATACAGGAGACTGTAAAAGTTGTTCAATCCCATTTTTTGTCATGTAGCCCTTGGTCCCTTTTCTGGATTTTTAAAAAACAGAAACTCAGAGCAAAGTACACTGGAATGTAGGGAAGGTTATTTGATATAGAAAACGTGTAGTCTAGCCAAGAAGTGATTACTCCAGAAATCCTCATGGAGAATAAAGGATTTAATGTGCGACTTGATATTTTGGAAAAACAAACTGAGGATTAATAATATCCGGGTGATGTCTCCCAAAAACACCAAAGGAAACAGTGAAGACGTCTTAAAAGAATGGCTTCCAGATGCCTAGTAAATCATGTGTCCCTAACAAATGAGAACATGGCTAAGGGAGGATATTACTTATTTTGAAAAGATGTGCATTCTTTGGGGAACTAGTAGCATTTTGCACTTCATCCTCATAATATTATGAAAGAGATAGAAGCCAAGAGCATTATCCTTTTCAAATAATGAAATGATGGATAAATTATTTACAATAAAAATCAGTTTTATCATTCAGTGTGATTTGTTTGTTAAGAAAATAAATAAATCAGGGTTTTATGGTGAGGCGATTTGTCTGTTTCAACTGACTGGACTATATCTCAAAGTCTTGTGAAATGGGAGAGGATGATCGAAAAGAGAAAGTTAGGATAAGAAAACCAGGATGATGCCTTGCACATAGGCACGTTTTCAGATACATAATTCAGAAAGACTCTGGAATCTGGAAATTGATTTCTTACAAACCATCTACACCCACATACTTTTGGACAGAGTTCATGTGTTCCCAGTTTGGAAACCACTTAGTTTGTCGATAGAGCTCCCCATATTCCTATGTCCTTTGAGGTCTTACATCGTTTACTCTGATACACTCCAGCGTGGATTCGCATCAATCAAAATGTACCAGAACCTATTAGTTTTCAGAGTTGGGGTCATGAAGAGCACTTGGTAGGGTCACAGGCTTTGGTTTTTCATATTGAAATCTTCTTCCGACTTTCTCTGCGTTTAATTTTCTCATCCCCGTAATATTACCTGGCAAGTGTCTGTGTTTGAGCAGTTTTTCTCTGCGTCTCGTCACTGAATTGAAGACAACAGCAACAGCAACAGGAAAAAGAAACTGATGTCTAGGGATCACAAACAGATTGTAATCAGAGATTATAAAGAAGAAATTAGAATGTGTGCATTCTCTCTGACGGATATTGCACTTAATCAGTTACATTTCCTATAGAGGATATTAAGCGCAAATGGACCATTTCACAATTTCCATGGACATTAAGTGCTTGAAGTACAAAAAAAGGAAGTCTAAATGAACCAAATTAATCTTCTATTTCCTTCCTAACTAGCAAATCGTTGAAAGTAGGAGGCAGAAGCATAGATTAATAAACCATAGGCAACATATTGCCAGTTGTCAATTGAAGGAACTATTTTTCCTCTGTCATGTTGATTACTTAAGTGTTATAATAACATCACAGGAGCACTTTGGGATGAGGAAAGCTGTGATGCTTGTCCCCCTCCTTCACAGAAGTGCCTACTGCCTTAGTTTCTGTAAACTTATTCTTAGTTAAGATTAGGTGCTGGTAGCGAGAAACAAAGACTCTAAAAAACACTGGCTACAGAAGGCAAATTTATTACAGTAAGCTTGGAGCGAACAGCTAATGCCTCAGCAGTAGCTCTCCTTTGCAGAATCCTGGGGGCCGGGCTCCTCCTTCATGGTGCAGGGCCCACATGTCCAAGATCTGCTCCAGCTCCGGCCATCACGACTGCAGTCCAGCCACCAGGAAGGAGGAAAGCAGGAGGAGAAGGGTCAAAGGGCACAGACTGGCTTGCTCTTAAGGAAATTGCCACCTTGCATTTCCACTTATAGCTCATTGGCCAAAATTAATCATATGGAATATTTTTGCCTTTTACATTTTGAAGCTATCTTAATAGGTTCATAGAAATCTAAATTTGCTATTTTCTTTTTTTTTTTAATTTATTATGTTAGTCACCATACCGTACATCATAAATTTGTTACATTTTCTTAAGAATTGACTCTTATCATTATGAAATGACCCTATTTTTCTCTAGTAATGATTCTTACCTGAAAGTGAATTTTGTCTGATTTCAACAGAGGTATACCAGCTTTCTATTTAATGTTTTTCTGGCGTATCTTTTTCAGCCTTTTCCTTTAGACTTTTCTGGAAGCTTATACTTTAGATATGTTTATTGTAAAAGAATATAGCTAATTTTAAGAAAAACAGTCTAATCTTTTGCTTGATGAAGGCATTTATTTACATTATACGTCATCTTATTTTGTACATTTATTTGTCCTATCTCTTCTATGATTCTTTTTCTTTCCTGCATTGCCTTCTATTTGGATTATTTTTTTCTGACTCGATTTTACGCCCTACTACTTGAAGTCATGTACTCTAATACTACTCTTTTAGTGTCTATCCTCTCCCTCCAAAAAAACCTTCATAATTACCGAAGTCTCTAGTTAATACCGTTACCCACCTCCTGAGCACTACCCTTATCCCTATCAGAATTGTATTCCCCTCTGGAATAATATGCTATTGTGGTCATGTGCTTGAATTCTTTAATTCTTTGAAACATTAATATTGCTGCTTTATAAAGTCATCATTTTCTGTTTTATATTTTTTGTATTTATCCGTATGTTTACCTTTTTTTATTCTCCATTTCTTTTTAAAATAGAAGTCCTGAGGTATGATTGACATACAATAAACCGCACATATTATAAGTGTACAATTTGATAAGTTTCAACATATGGGGAACAATCACTACAATTAAGAGAATGAACATATCATCTCCAAAAGATTCCTCGTGCCCCTTTTATTCCTTCACTCCTGCCACTTCATTTTACTGGTGGTCGTAATGTGTAAGGCAGGAGCAGAAATCCAGATCCAAGCCACTAATCCCATCGGAGGACCTCTCTCTCCATTTCTGTTTGCATCCAGACCTTGAATATGAAATCACTGTCCTTCCATGTCCAGTACTTTAGATTTTCCTTTAATGAAGGTCTGCTAAAGCATAGCTCTCAGTTTTTGATGGCCTGAGAATATCACCATTTTGGTTTCATGCAGAAAAGATTTTTATTCTAAAAATAGAGCTCTAGGTTCAAACTAGTTTTCCCTTTGCACACAAATTTATCATTCCATGGTCTCCTGGCTTCCTTTGTTGCCATCAGGAAATCAGCTGTCATTTTGTTACCCCTTTGAAGGTAATGTATCTCCTTTAAAGATCTTCTCTTGGGGCGCCTGGGTGGCTCAGTCATTAAGCGTCTGCCTTCGGCTCAGGGCGTGATCCCGGCGTTCTGGGATCGAGCCCCGCATCAGGCTTCTCCGCTGGGAGCCTGCTTCTTCTTCTCCCACTCCCCCTGCTTGTGTTCCCTCTCTCACTGCCTGTCTCGCTCTCTGTCAAATAAATAAATAAAATCTTAAAAAATATAAAATAAAAATAAATAAATAAATAAAGATCTTCTCTTGGGGCACCTGCGTGGCTCAGTCAATTAAGCATCTGACTCTTGATTTCACCTCAAGTCATGATCTCAGGGTTGTGATCTCAGCCCTCTGCATTGGGCTCCATGCTGGGTGTGGAACCTGCTTGAATTCTCTCTCCCTCTCCCTCTGCCCCTCCTGACCCTGCCTCTCTCCCTCTTAAAAAATAAAGATCTTAAATATATTGCAAAATACTTACCATGATAGATAAGTGTAGTTACCCTTTGTCACCACATAAAGTTATTACAATATTAGTGACTATATTCCCTATACTGTACTTTTTTTTAAGTTTTTTTTTTAAATAAGTAAATACTTATTTACTTATTTATTTGACAGAGATAGAGACAGTGAGAGAGGGCACACAGCAGGGCGAGTGGGAGAGGAAGAAGCAGGCTCCTAGCGAAGAAGCCTGATGTGGGACTCGATCCCAGAACGCTGGGATCACGCCCTGAGCTGAAGGCAGACGCTTAACGACTGCGCCACCCGGGCGCCCCCCCCATACTGTACTTTGTAATCCCTTTGACTTATTTCTTTTGTAATTGGAGATTTGTACTTCTTAGTCCCACCAATTTTGCCTATCATCCTACCTCCTTCACCCTCTGGCAACCACCAGTTTTCTATATTTATGAGTCTGCTTCTACTTTTGTTTTGATTTTGTCTATTTGTTTTGTTGATTCCACATGTAAGTGAAATCGTATAGGTTTTATCTTTCACTGTCTGACTTATTTCACTTAACGTTACCCTCTAGGTCCATCCGTGTCACAAATGGCAAGATTTCATTCCATTTTAAAGGCTTAGTAATATTCCATTGTGTGTATATACCATATCTTCTTTATCCATTCATTTATCAACATATGTAGGTTGCTTCCATATTTTGGCTATTGTAAATAATGCTGCAATGAGCATAGGGGTGCTTATAGCTTTTCAGTAATTAGTATTTTCATTTTCTTTGGATAAATACCCAGAAGTGGAATTACTGCATCATATGGTGTTTCTATTTTTAATGTGTTGGTACATCTCCGTACTGTTTTTCATAGGGGATGCACTAATTTGCATTCCCCCTAACAGTGTACAAGGTTTCCCTTTTCTCTACATCTTTGCCAGCACTTGTTATTTCTTGTCTTTTTTATTCTAGTCATTCTGATGGGTGTAGGGTGATATCTCACTGTGGTTTTGATTTGTATTTCCCTGATGATTAGTGATGCTAAGCATCTTTTCACGTGCTTATTGGCCGTGTATACATATTTGTTGGAAAACGTCTTTTCTGGTCCTCTGTCTACTTTTTAATCAGATTATCTATTTTTTGCTGTTGAGTTGTAGGAGTTCTTTAAACATTTTGGGTGTTAATCCCTTATTGTATATGTCATTTGCAAATATCTTTTTTTTTAAAGATTTTTTATTTATTGTTTTGACAGGGAGAGAGAGAGAGAGATAGTGAGAGAAAGAGAGAGAGTGCACACATGCAGGGGAGAGGCAGGCAAAGGGAGAGGGAGAAGCAGGCTCCCCACTGAGCAAGGAGGCCAATGTGGGGCTCAATCCCAGGATCCCGGGATCATGACCTGAGCTGAAGGCACATGCTTAACCTACTGAGCCACCCAGGTGCCGTTCATTTGCAAATATCTTTTCCCATTCAGTAGATTGCCTTTTTGTTTTGTTGATGGTTTCCTTCACTATGCCAAACCTTTTTATTTTGACGCAGTCCCAATAGTTTATTTTTATTTTTGTATCCTTTCTTAGCAATATTGCTAAGGCTAATGTCCAAGAGTTTACTGCCTATGTTTTCTTTTAGGAGTTTTATTGTTTTAGGTCTTTCATTTAGGTCTGTAGTCCATTTTAAGTTTATTTGTGTGTGTGGTATAACGAAGTGGGTTAGTTTCATTTTTCTGCATGTAACTCTTCAGTTTTCCCAGCACCAATTATTGAAGAGACTGTCTTTCCCCATTGTATATTTTCCCTTCTTCATTGACCTTGTAATCGTGGATTTATTTCTGGGCTATTTTGTTCCATGGAACTATGTGTCTGTTTATGTGCCAGTACCATAATGTCTTGAATACTATAGCTTTGTAATATAATTTCAAATCTGAGACTGTGATACAACCATTTTTGTTCCTCTTCTTTAAGATTCCTTTGGCTATTTGAGGTCTTTGTGGTTGCATACAAATTTTAGGAATATTTGTTTTAGTTGTGTGAAAAATGCTACTGTTATTATGATAGGGATTGTATTGAGTCTGCAGATTGCTTTGGATAATATGGACTTTTTTTTTTTTTAAGCAGATTCCATGCGCAGTGTGGAGCCCAATACAGTGCTTGAACTCACAACACTGAGATCAACACCTAAGCTGAGATCGAGTTGGACTCTTAACCAACTGAGCCACCCAAGCACCCAGGTAGTATGGACATTTTAACAGTATTGATTCTTTCCATCCATGAGCATGATGTATCTTTTCATTTATTTTTGTCATCTTTAATTTCTTTCATCAGTGTCTTACAGTTTTCAGAGTACGTGTCTTTGACCTCCTTGTTTAAATATATTTCTAGGTATTTTATTCTCTTTGGATGTAATTGTAAATGGGATTATTTTCCTAATTTCTCTTTCTGATAGCTTATTATTAGTATATAGAAAAGCAGAAGATTTTTGAATATTAAATTTTTATCCTGAACTTTACTGAATTCATGTATTCTAATAGTTTTTTAAAGGAGTCTTTAGGGTTTTCTATATATATTATCATGTCATCTGCAAATAGTGATGCTTTTACTTTTTCCTTACTTGTTTGGATGCCTTATCCTTCTTTTTCTCATCTGACTACTCTGGCTAGGACTTCCAGTACTACATTGAATAAAAGTGGTGAAAGTGGACATCCTTGTCTTGTTCCTGATCTTAGGGAAAAGCTCTCAGTTTTTCACCATCGAGTATAATGTTATCTGTGGGTTTGTCATATATGGCCTTTACTATATTGAGGTATGTTTCTTCTTTACCTACTTTGTTGAGAATTTTTATGATGAGTGGATGTTCAATTTTGCTAGATGCTTTTTCTGCATCTATTGAGATGATCATATGATTTTTATTCTTCATTTTGTTAATGTGGTATATCACAATGATTGATTTGTGGGTATTGAACCATCTTGGCATCCCTGGAACAAATCCCACTTGATTGTGGTGAATGATCCTTTTAATGTATTTTTTAATTCAGTTTACTAATATTTTGTTGAGGATTTTTCTGTCTGTGTTCATCAGGGATATTGGTCTGTGGTTTTTCATATGTGGTAGTGTCTTCATCTGGTTTTGGTAATGCTGGCCTTGTAGAATGAATTTGGAAGCATTCTTTCCTCTTCAATTTTTTGCAGTGGTTTGAGACAGATAGGTATTAACTCTTGTTTAAATGTATGGTAGAATTCACCTGTGAAGCCATTTGGTCCTGGACTTGTTTGCTGAGAGTTTTTTGATTACCAGTTCAATTTTGTTACTAGTAATCAGTCCATCAGATTTTCCATTTCTTCCTAATTCAGACTTGGAAGACCACACGTTTCTGGGAATTTAAGATTTTATTCTAGATTGCCCAATATTTGGCATGAAATTTTTTGTAGTTGTCTCTGTTTCTGTTGTGTCAGTTATAACTTCTCCCGTTTTATTTCTGATTTTATTATTTGAGTTCTCTCTCTTTTTTCTTGTTGAATCTGGCTTAAGGTTTATCAATTTTGTTTATCTTTTCTAAGATCCAGCTCTTAGCGTCATTGATCTTTTCTTTTGTATTTTCTTAGTCTCTATTTCATTTGTTCCTACTCGATCTTTATTTTTTCCTCCCTTCTACTAACTTTGGGCTTTTTTGATTTCCTTCTTCTAGTTCCTTTAGGTATAAGGTTTGTTTGTTTATGTGAGATTTTTCCTGATGTAGGCCTGTATTATTATTATAAACCTCCCTCTTAGAACTGGTTTTGCTGTATCCCAAAGATTGTGTTTCTGTATTCATTCCTCTCCATGTGTTTTTTTACTTTTTCTTTGATTTTTTCATTGACCTATTGGTTGTTTTGTGGCCTATTGTTTATTGTTCCACGTTATTGTGTTTTTTTCTAGTTTTTTCTTATAATTGATTTCTAATTTCATACCATTGTAGTTGGAAAAGATGTCCAATATGATTTCAGCCTTCTTAAATTGCAGACTTGTTTTGTGGCTAATGTGATCTGTTCTGGAGAATGTTCCATGTGCACTTGAGAAGAATGTATAATCTACTTACTGTTCTTGTTTGGAATGTTCTGTGTGTATCTGTTAAGTTCATCTGGCCTAATGTGTCATTCAAAGCCACTTTTTCTTTATGAATTTTCTGTCTGTATGGAATATCCTTTGATGTAAGTGGAGTGTTAAAGCTCCCTACAATTATTGCATTACTGTTGATTTCTCCTGCTATGTCTGTTAATATTTGCTTTATTTATTTAGGCGATCCTATTTTGGGTGCATCTGTCATATTCTCTTATAGGATTGATCCCTTCATCATTATGTAATTCTTTGTCTCCTGTTACAGTTTTTGCTTTAAAGGCCATTTTATCTGATATAAGTACTGCTACCCCAGCTTTCTTTTTTCACTTCCATTTGTATGAAATATCTTTTTCCATCCCTTCACTTTCAGTCTGTATTTGTCTTTAGGTCTGAAGTAAGTCTCTTGTAGGGAGAATATAGATGGGTCTCATTTTTTTTTTTTTTATCCATTTAGTCACCCTATGTCTTAACTGGAGCATTTAGTCCATGAATATTTAGAGTAATCACTGATAAGTATGTACCTATTATGTATTATTTGTTTGTTGTTTTCTGGTTGTTTTTAGAATTCTTCTCCTCTTGCTCTCTTCTGTTGTGATTTAATGAATTTATTTATTCTTATGTGTGTATTTCTTTTTCTTTATTTTTTTGTGTATCATATGTTTTTGGATTGAAGTTTATCTATAACATACTGTATTTATAGCAGTCTGTGTTAAGTTGAAGGTCCCTTAAGTTTGAACACAGCCTAAAAGCACCAAATTTTACTCCACCTTCCATGTTTTGTGTATATGATGTCATAACTTACTTGTTTTTGTTTTGTGTATCCCTTGATGAGTTTCTTTATTTATAATTGATTGTGCTACTTCTGTCTTTTAACCTTCATACTAGCTTTAAATGTGACCTGACTCTGTGTTTGCTTTACCAGTGTAATTTTTTTCCTTTCATAGTTTTCTTCTAATTATGGCCTCTTCTTTCCCACTTAGAGAAGTCCCTATAAACATTTCTCGTAAGGCTGGTCTAGTGGTCATGTTTAACTTGTTTGCCTGGGAACCTTTATCTTTCATTCAATTCTGAATGACAATCTTACCAGGTAGAGTATTCTTGATTGTAGGTTTTTTCCTTTAACTCCCTCTGCCCTGCAGACTTTCTGCTGAAAATTAGCTGATAGCAATATGGGATTTCCCTTGTACATAATTGTTTGCTTTTCTTCTGCTGCTTTTATGATTCCTTCTTTAATTATTGCCATTTTAATTATGTGTCTTGGTGTGGACCTCCTTGGGTTCATCTTGTTTAGGATTCTCTGTGCGCCCTGGACGTGGATGTCTATATCCTTCCCCAGATTAGACAAATTTTCAGCTATTATTTCTTCAAATAAGTTTTCTGCCCCTTTTCCTCTCTACTCCTCTGGGATCCTTATAATGAAAATGTAATTATGCTTGATATTGTCCTAGAGATCCCATTTTTAAATTTTTTTTCTTTTTAACTGTTCAGCTTGGATAATTTCCACTACCTATCTTCCAGATTGCTGATCCACTCTTTTGTATCCTTTTTTCTGACATTGATTCCCTGTAGTGTATTTTTATTTCAGTTATTATATCCTTCAGCTGTGCTGGATTTTTTGAGCTTTTTGTTTTGAGGGGTTTTTTTGTATATTATATCTCTTTGTTGAAGTTCTCACTGAGTTCATCCACTCTTCTGGCAACCTGGTATCTTTATGACCATTACTTTGAACTCTTTATCAGGTAGATTACTTACCTCCATTTCGTTTAGCTCTTTTTCTCTGGTTTTTTTTTTCCTTGTTCTTTCATTTGGAACATATTCCTTTGTCTCCTCATTTTGTCTAACTCTCTGTATTTATTTCTGTGTATCATGTAGGTCAACTATATCTCCTCCAATAATGGCCTTATGTAGAAGGCATCCTGTGGTGTCCAGTAGAGCAATCTCCCTGGTCACCAAAACCAGGTACTCCACAGGTGTTCTCTCTGTGATCTGCATGTGCCCTCCTGCTGTGGCTGTGCCACAATTGCTGCAGATATGCTAGTGGGCAGGGATGGCCCTCAGCCTCAATGTCAGCTATGACCAGCCATGACTACTGTAGGTATACTGGTGGACAGGGCTTGTGGGTTCCACAGGGGAACACCAGAGTGGGGCAGGCAAGGTAGATAGAGAGTATCAGAGCTGGCACTCACCAGCTTCCTGCCAGCTAGGCTGAAGGAGCACAAGAAAAACAGCATCTGCTCACTCTTCTGTTCCCAAAGAAAACTGCAGATCCCTGCCCCTCTGGCACATGTCCTAAAATTATTCAATAAATTTCTTTTATGTATAACACAGATGCTTTTCAAATTGCTGCCTCTGTGCTGGGTCTGGGAGTGAGTTATAGAGCACATTGGCCCTTTAAGAGTGAAGACTCAGTTTCCTATAGCCCTACCATCTCCCACAGTGAATCCCTGCTGATTTTTAGTCCGATATTACGGGGCATGTTCCAAGGCTGGAGCTACCCAGCGGGGCTTGATCCCCTTGCTCCTCCATACCTGTGATATCCCTCCAGTTGTGGGTGCCCTCATTGAGGTTTGGCTCCAACCACATCTCAGACCCTCCTACTTTTCTTGTTGTGGCCTTCTCTTAATATCATTAGCTGTGGAAGATCTGTCAGTGTTCAGGTTGTTTTCAGAGTGAGTTGCATTGCATGTAGTTGTTGCTTTGTTTGTCTGCTTGTGGGAGGAAGTGTGTATATATACATAAACACACACATATATACACACTGGAAAGTGGGACTGCTATTGCAAAGAGAACGTGCACTTAAAAAAATATTTAGACATACTACACGTGACTCTCTACCAATGTATACCCATGTCCTTGACAACATTGGTTATTATCAATCTTTATTTTGCTGATATGAGAATATTATTTAATCCGCTGATATCTTACAATTAATGAGGCTGAACATACTTGCTCATTTCTGTTAACCATTTGCTTTTCTGTATGATTGCTGTTTGTCTAATTTACCCATTTTCATAATTTTTCCTGGCTCATTTTCCTATTAATTTGTAGGTATTTTTTGAATATTATGAATTTAATGTCTTTCTTTTAAACATTTGATCCAGGAATAACTTTTAAAATATAAATATGAACTAATATAAATTAGAATCAAAATGTTTTCATAATAGATATTGTTCTTGGGCAAAGATATGCATTGTATAGTTGTTCTAAATAGTGAACATTGTGATAGTTCCCTCTATCAATTCTTTGCTATTCTTCTCAAGTTTTATCCCATGAGTAAGATAGTGCTTTTTATGACATACTTTTTCATTTCCTGTTTCTAGTCATTACTTGAATTGAATGCTTTACTTGCAATTTGTGGCTATTCAGATTGAAGCAAAAGAGCCTACCAGTGAGTAGTAATTGCATATTTTATTGTTGAGAAATTTAAATATAATTGCTTCCTCAATCTTTTTTTAAGAAGTGTCAGAGATTCATGTACTAACTGTCATAATTAGGGAACTATTTCTAGTCAGATTTCTAATGCTTTACTAAAGCAACACTTATTTTCAAAGACTCTAATTTTTTTTAATTTCAAGTGTTTAACATGTAATCAATTTTCACCACATAGTTCCATCTCCATCATTTATCTAGAGCAGTTATATTTACATATAACAATTATTATTGGTGGGAGATTTTATTTTAGCATTGTTGGAATCTGAAAGTTTCACTAATCTATATTTTACTATTTCAGAAAATGTCTGTTATTTCAAATGACTACTGTAATCTCTGCTTCTTATAAAATTCACGCTTGACTTCCTCAATCATTTCTTTTGGGCTGTGAGTTTTTTGTAAAGTTATTGAGAAAGCCATTTTGTGATAATTATAAAACATTGACTGTAGCTATTGGTGATTTTTTTATAGGCCTTCCTTTATAATGTGAGAGGCATTGGTTGACTGCATAAATTGGCATAAACTGAAAAATTATAAACATTTTTTATTATCCCATAAGAATGCTTTCCTTAGTGGTAGAATACATATCATACAAAATGATTTAGCATCAAAGATTTTTTTTAAACTGCTTTGATTTCACAGCATTGATACTGCATTTTATGGCATATTGCTTTTAAACCAGGAGCATTCAGGACTTCACAAGCTCAAGTTATATAAGCATTTAGAAGAGGAATGTGTAAATTGTCTTAAAAATCAAACCTATACTTTGAGAAGTAAAATTGATTAAGCCTTAGAGTTAAAAATCAGCATGTTTAGAAATTACATTTCTTAGAATTTTCCCAAAGAACTTGCTGATAAACGGGCCAAACAAACATAAACTCATCTGATTCGGGATTGATCCAAAAGTTAAAGGGATGACAACAAAGTCTTAGCAATTTTGTATTTTGCTGAATATCTGATTAAATCAGTTTAACCATTCTTCGACATTTAAATAATATTGAGTATTCTTTCTAATTATTTCCCCAACATATAACTTAAGGTGACCAAAGTTTATATTTTTTAAAACTCATATTTATTCAATCATTTGAAATGAATTAAATAAGACGGGGTGGAAGGAGGTGATAATGAATTGTCATTCACAAACCTTTATGTAAATGGCCTGCAAGAATAAATGACTACACATAATTGGCTTTCTCAAGGTACTGATTGGTAAGAATTATAAATCCGGAACTTCCTCAGTAAAGTAAAACCATATTAAGCCGGTATGTTATAAGTGATGCTACTTCTTCCTACTAAATTGCTGTAATCAGATTATTTGGAATCTGAGCCCCATCAAGGTTACCTACCTAAATTATCAAACTCTGGAATTCTCTGAATTTGGGATGCAGGGTATCATGAGCCAGGGCCAGAAGAGAGCAAGATCAAAATGGAAGCCAGCACAGCGAACAGAAGTAGGATTCAGGAGTACTTGTGTAGGAATCAAGTTAAATCAAAAGTAGGAACTTGGGCCCCTGCAATTATACCAGCGTTCCAAGGTTAGAGGGAACTCCATGGGTATACTTTTCTCCCAGCATCCTAGAGCACCAGAAATATACTAGCATTGAAAGAAGAGTACAAGAGGGCCTTACCTTGTGGTCTACCGCTGAGTAAAATCTCTAGCTTCCCAGAGGAGTCTTGTTTTAAAATGGGTCTTATTCTTAGTAAAACTGGAAAATTAACTGCTATAACTGACCCTGAATTTTATAACAAATGTGTTAGTCACATTGTGTTTTGTGTATGGAACACATAGTTATTTGTGTATCATGAAGGCAATCATAGTTTTCTTCTTAAAAAGGCTCTTCATCGTCTATGCTAAATATTTATTAGAGGCAACTTCTAGTACTAACAATTCAAATATTTAACATGATACATGTATTACTTGGCAGTCTAGTCAATTCCATATTCTTTGCAATCTAGTCAATTTTTACTTTCCTTTGAAAAAGTATTTAATTAACTTAGCTCTGTAGTTAAGTCATTACACAGAAAGTTCAATAAGGCATGAAATTCAATAAATAAAGTTACATTTTGGGAAAACAACACCTTGGGGAGAAAGTGTTGTAGTCTTTCTTTTTCAGTATGACACTGGTTTAAACAAATACAGTGTATCCATGTGAAAGACTATTGCACATCTTTTAAGAAGAGTGAGAAAGATCATATAGACTGATATATAACAGCTCTAAAAGTATATTGTCTTTTAAAAAGTCAGGATATTAAACAATCTTTAAGTAGTTTTCAGAGGGTGAAGGGCACACTGTCTACTAAACCAAAGACGCTAAAAGGAAAATATGTCTATGGAGAAGTAGAGTTGGTCCAAAGACACAGCTCAGCAATGAAGTCTCTGGGTGTGTATCAGCTTACAGAATGCAGAGAGGGAAGCAGGGCTTGAGAGTTCTTCCTAACCTTCCCGGCCCAAGTGAGGTGGCCAAGTGGTCTCCTTTCAAGCGGTGCCATTAGTCGTACAAGAGGCTGATGTGATTGCCACAGCAGGTTGTCATAAAAGTAAGCAGACCCACCTCCACAGCCTACCCTCCGGTTCCCCTGTTGTGACCCACACGGGGCAGTACCATGGCCAGGATGGGGGCAGGCTGGGACCTGCCACAGAGGGAGGGTCTGGTAAATTCTGCCATGCTGTGCACTTTTCATTGCTTTGGCTTCATACATTCCTGTGTCTTGTGGAGAAGCCAGATGGACCTGATTTCTCTGGTGAGTTACCGTCAAACATGTGACCTGTGTTCTTTAGTTTCTTTCATTATATCCCTTTGAGATGCTGAAACATCAACCCTACACTTTAACAAATAGCACCTGGACTTTCTCATCTTGTTTCTTTCTGAAGCAATCGCAAAACACTTTAGTAAAAAAGATTTATGACAGCTCTTCTATTTTTTTCTGTTTTATATGTCTGCTAAATTCCATTTTTAAAACATTATGGAGAAAGCCACTGGTGGAATCGCAATGTCTAGAAATGTTAACTTCTCTGTAAAAATAAGGCCACTCAAATCTTGTTAAACTGATATTGTATTCATTGTGCCTCTTAATGCCCACGTTCATTCCAAAGGACTTATAAAATGAAATCATCAAAAAGTTCCCAGCTGCACAAGTCTTTTGAAACTTTTCTATCGTAACAGAGTCTGTGTTACACATTACAAAAACACGCAAGGGGGCTTAAAGATAGTTTAACAAAAAGACTAGAAAGGGAGAATATCCAGGTGGCTTTTTAAGTGTGGAACATAATAAAATGGTGTTTGGAAAGTATTATGCCAAGATGTAATAACTAGAAAACAAGAAAGTCCATTTATAAGTTCAAGTGTAACTTTAAGTCATAAATAGAAGAAATGTTGAGAATGGAAAGGGAAGAAATAACATGAACACTTATTAAATGTGAAACAAATAGACTAAAATCCTTTAGGTATGGAAGAGCAGCAGGACAGTATATTTTGGACCCATCCTTCTGAAGCTTTGTCCTGAGGCTTTGAGTTATATACTACATTATCTCAGGCTTCTCAGGGAAGGAAATCACTTACTTAGAAGAGAGAGCCTGATTCAGGAGACCGGTTATGCAGGGGAAAGCAGGGCTGAAATGTCCAGTTGCAGACGGGGACACAATCATAGATTAACACTCCCAAGAGGCCACCATTACCCCTGGACCAGAGTGAGGAGGCAAAGGGTGAGGGTCATCAGAGGGGAGCTGGAAGTGACTCAGCTACTGCCTCAGACGTTGCCAGGGACAGATAGGGAGCAGTAGAAATAACCTGGCTTCTCCCTCTTCCCTCCCCTTATCTCCTGCTGGGTCCTCACTGGCCATTCCCAGCCTGGGGACTAGCCTGCAGGGTTCACCCTTCCTGCAGTGCAGAGCAGAGCAGAGGAGGAATGAGGAATGGATCCCAGGACGAATGGGCTTGGGACCAGCTCAAACATTGTGTACATTAGCAGAAGCACGCTATTCATTCCTTATGTTCAGGTGAGAACTTCCCACTGGGAGGGACCTGCATCACACCACAGAAACTCTCCTGCCGTACAGTGCCTTTGCTCAGAGCAAGTAGGGTCACCCCTGACTGTTCCTTGTGTCTTGACAGTGTTGCTCTGCTGCATTACTTAAAGTAATGTTTCAGTTTGGCCATACACATTTTTTAAAGGGCCCATTTGGCTTGTAGTCTGGGTGTCCTGCTGTAATTCATCCACTGGCCTTTGGGTAGAGCACACTTGATAACAACATCAGAGGCGGGTTAAGTGGAAGTCCAGCTGGGCAGCTGTCCATGGCACCAAACTTTGAGGAGTACTAAGAGATCAATGGAGCATTAAAACATCTCTGGAAATGTCACTATCTGGGGGGGGTACTAAGAAATAAAACAAAAAAACGACTTGCATTTCTCAAAATTCCTCTAAAGAAGAAATGTACTTTATCTGGTTGAACTTTTTAATCCACTTTTAGACACTGCCTCTCTCCATTTCCTGGGTCTAAAGGCTGCTTTTTGTATCTGTTTGGAAATGAACAGAAAATCAAATCCAAACTGTAAAGGAATTCTGTTGTCTTATATAATTAAAAAAGAAGGATCGGGGTGAACTTCAGGCAAGTCTTGATCTACAGCCCAGTAATGTCCCCCGGGACCCTGCCTTCCTCATTGTTGGCCTCATGGCTGCCGTCTGACCACCAGCAGCATGCCCACAAGGAAAGAGAGGTCTCTTCCCTCAATACTAGATCTCAAGGTCATCATTTATTGGCCAGGCTTGGACTTCTTTGGAAGTACAATATCCTTATAAATGTTGTGTTTTTTCTCCATTCATCTGATACATAACCTAAGGTATTTGAAATGTATATAGAGGATGAAGGTGTTCAGGCCTAAGCTTATTTGCTTTTATAGGAAATTCCCATCTTCCTGTTTTCTCTGGCACCAACTTCAGCTTGTGAAGGACAATTAACCTTTTCTAACCTTGAAAAGCTTCAGATTATCAGGCCGCCAAACACTATGGATAGGCAGTTCCGTAGAATAGTATCTCTTAGCCAAGGCAGACAGAAGAAATCTCTTAACCATCCTGGTAGGACTGCTTGTTGGTCAATTTAAATTCGAAAGGAAATATAAAAGGATAGTAAATATTATAAACACTTTATTTTCACTCATCCATTCACTAATTCTTTGGTGTGAGCCAAGGTCTTTTCTTCAAGTGTGGGTTTTTCTCATATAAACCTTAATTCATAATGCATTGAGGCATCTAAGATTTACACTTTCTTTTTTAAGTAGAGCGAGAATTCCACAAGAACCTAATAAAGTATATGAGAGAAAAATCCTTTTGAATTTTACAATTTCCCCCAATTTTTATAGCTTGAGAGCAATTTTTAAGCAATTGACTTTTATCAAGTCATTTCAAAGCATTTAATTTAGTTTCCATGGTGGGGGGGAACCCTCTTCTATTGTCATATTTATAGTTCATTGATTTCTGTAATTCTATAATACTTAATTGAAGTATGTAATTACAACAAATGTAACTGGCATAAATAAGTTTAGGAAAGGAGAAAAATAAACTAGGTAGCTGTAAAACTCAATTGGTGGGAACAGGTATGGTTGATGGGTTAAGGGTAGCACCCATAGCCACAAACATTCTGAGGACTATGGGCTTCAGTCAGGACGTTTAACAGAAGAACGGAGCATATTAATTGACCAATCAGTTCAGAGGCTGTGTAAGACAGCAACTATTATTTTATATTTTTTCAAAATCTCCAAAATGTTTTTCCTTTTTTAACCAGATGTCTTAATGCTATAGCCTTGGTAGAAATGTGCTCAGAGTCCCAAAGTACAATAGGAAATATTTTAACCAGTTGCAACATACAGAAGTTGCCAGCTTCCCTGTTTGGGATAGATAGAATCATCCTCATTACCTTTTTCTTTTTTAATTATATAAGCCAACAGATTTCCTTTACAGTTTGGATTTGATTTTCTGTTTGTTTCCAAACAAATGCAAAGAGCAGCCTTTTGACCCAGGAAATGGGGAGAGGCAGTGTCTAAAAGTGGATTAAAAAGTTCAACCAGATAAAGTACATTTCTTCTTTAGAGGAATTTTGAGAAATGCAAGTTGTTTTTGCTTTGTTTTGTTTTGTTTCTTAGCTTTTTTCCCCCAGATAGTGACATTTCCAGAGATGTTTTAATGCTCCATTGAGGATGAAACTAATGTAGCATTGTATGTCACTACGTTTTAAAAAAAACAAAACTAATCTCCAGAGAATGAGCACATTTGAGGGAAGGCTTAGAGATCCAGTGTATCGTTGAGTAGATTGTGTGCTGCTCAAAGGAGCCTGGGCAAGGAGACAAGTGGGACCCAAATTCAGCTTACCCACTCAGGCATGGAGCTGGATCTATTTGGAGAGAGGGGTGCCATTTTATTTACGTGAAGGAGCCTGTAATAGCAAAGCCACGCTCCTGCAGGCCAAATTTGTCTTGTTTATGTACCCAGAGGTAACTTACGTTCTAATACTGGGAGCTTTGGCAGTTCAACAATGTCAGCCAAGAATCAGTTTATTTGCCCCTGTTATCCATTTTCTCATGTCAGCAAGCCACATCCCTAGGTTGGCTCTGCTTGTGCTCACCAGAGGAAAGTCAGCACCCGCCAAGTCATCCTTTGCCTTTGCCAGTGGGAGAGTGAACTCCTCAATCACTGAATATGTTACCTTCCATATCTGTTCAACCCTGGTCTTGTATCCATCACTAAACCAATCACTGTGGCAGGGAGATTTAGCATGTTGGCTAAGGTAGGATTTATCTCTGCCATTTTGCTGTTTTTCTTTCAAATGTCTTATGTCTCTTCTATTTCTCTATTTCTCCAGTAGTGCCCTCTTTTATTTTAAATAAATATTTTCTAGGATACCATGGTAGTTTCCTTCTATTTCTTTTAGTAGTTTTTTCCACTTATTTTCTTTTTGGTTGTCCTAGAGATTACAATTAACATCTCAATTTAAAACAATCTAGCTCAGATTAATACCAGCTAATATACTTCTGTCTCTTCCCTCCTTCATGCTATTGCTGTCATACAAATTACATTTTTATATATTATAAACCCACCATTATGTTTTTATATATTATAAACCACCAACAGTTTTATTGCTTTAAGCAGTCTTTAAATTTTTGACATAACTAGATTCTCATGCACTTATAAGAACTCGGGAAATTTTAGGTACCCTTTACACAATTTTCCTCAATGATAACACCTTCGAGACTGTAGTCTGCATTTTGCAGAAATAAATGTCCAGGAATGCAATTGCTTGTTTGTATGGTATTGCACATTTACTGTGTAAACTGCCAAACTGTCTTCCAGAGCGATTTTACCATTTCACATTCCCATCGGCAATATATGGGTAATCCATTATCTGTATCCTCTCCAGTGTTTGATATTGTCACTGTTTTTTGCTTTAGTCATTCTGATAGGTATGTAGGGATATCTCATTGTGGTTTTCATCTGTATTTCCATAATGGCTAATGATGTAGATCTTTTCATTTGTTAATTTGTCCTTTGTATGTCCTTTTTGGTGAAATATTGCTTCTTATCAATTGCCCATTTAATCTTTGAATTGTTTGGGGTTTAAATTTTTAAATTTTATTTTTTTTAATAGACTATTATTCAGGGGAGTTTTAGATTCAAAGTAAAGTCAAGCAGAAAGTACAGAGAGTTCAATCTTCCCTCCCTGCTCCCCACAGATTTTTTTTTTTTTTATTGTCTCTGTAGTTTTGCCTTTTCCAGAAGGTCATGTAGTTGGGATCATGCAGTATGTAGCCTTTTCAGGTTTGCATCTTTCATTTAGTAATAGGCATTTAAGTTTCCTCCATGTCTTTTTATGGGTTGATAGCTCTTTTCTTTTTAGCGCTGAATAACACTCCATTGTCTGGGTGTACCACAGTTTGTTCATTTGCCTGCTGAAGGATGTCTTGGTTGCTTCCAAGTCTTGGCAATTATGAACAAAGCTGCTATAAATTCCTGTGTGAAGGTTTCTGTTTGAACATGAGTTTTCAACTCATTTGGGTTAATACCAAGGAGTACGTTTGCTGGATCATAGGGTAGGAGTTTAGTTTTGTAAGAAACTACCCAACTATCTTTCAAAGGGCCTCTGTCATTTTGCATTCCCATCAGCAGTGAATGAATGTTCTTATTGCTTCATATCCTTGCCAGCATCTGGTGGTGTCACTGTTCTGAATGTTAGTCATTCTAAGAGGTATTTGGTGGTATCGTTGTTATTCTAATTTGCAATTCCCTAATGACTTGGGATATGGAGCATCATTTCATATGCTTATTTGCCATCTTTATATCTTCTTTGGTGAGGTGTCTATTCAGGTCTTTTGCCCATTTTTTGAAACAGGTGGTTCAATGTTTTATTTTTAAGTTTTAAGAGTTTCTTACACATTTTGAATAGCAGCCCATTACCAGATACATCTTTTAAAATATTTTCTCCCAGCTTGTACCTTATCTTCTCATTCTTTTGCCAGTGTCTTTTGCAGAGCAGAAGTTTTTGATAAAGTTCAGCTTATGAATTATTTTCTAGATGATGCCTTTGGCTGTTTTTTTTTTTAAAAAGATTTTATTTATTTATTCGACAGAGATAGAGACAGCCAGCAAGAGAGGGAACACAAGCAGGGGGAATGGGAGAGGAAGAAGCAGGCTCATAGCGGAGGAGCCTGATGTGGGGCTCGATCCCATAACACTGGGATCACGCCCTGAGCCGAAGGCAGGCGCTTAACCGCTGTGCCACCCAGGCGCCCCTGGCTGTTTGGTTTTTTTTACTGTTGAATTTTGAGAATTCTTTATGTATTGCAGACACCAGTCATTTGTCAGATATGTGACTTGCAAAAGTCATCTCCCACTCTTGTAACTTTTTTAATTCTCTTAACAGGGTCTTATATAGAGCAAATTTTTCTAATTTGAATGAAGTCTACTTTGCCCGGTTTCATTTCAGAGGTTATGGGTTTGGTGTCAAATCTAAGAACTCATCAGAGAACCTGAAGATTATCCTTTTCCCCCCCCAGATGTGTATGTAGTTTCATGTTTTACATTAAAGACTGATCCATTTTGATTAGTGTAAAGTATAAAATTTAGGTCAAGGTCTTTTCTTTTTGCTTTTTCTTTTTTTTTTTTTTTTCCCATAATGTCCAGTTGTTCCAGCACCGATTTGTTGAAAAGGCTATCTTAATTGAATTGCTTTTTCAATTTTCTCTAAAATCAGTCAAGCATGTTTTTTATGGGTTTATTTTTGAATTCTTTATCTTGTACCATGAGTCTATATGTCTGTTCCAACACTACCACACAGTCTTTAATTACCATAACTCTAAAATAAGTTTTAAACCAGGTAGAGTAATTCCTCATACTTTATTCTTCTTTTTCCAAAAAGAAATTAGTTATTTAAGTTCCTTGACTTTCCATATAAATTTTGCAATAATTTTGTCTATAGCTTCAAAAAGTCTTCCTGGAATTTTGGAAAGATTTGCATTAAACCTGTGTATCAATTTACGGATATTAAATTATTATGTTGAGTCTTGCAATCCATGAAACTAGTATGTTTCTCCACTTCTGGATTTTTAAAATTTCTTTCATCAATGTTGTGTAGTTTTTGTCATAACAGTACTGTGCATGTTTTGAAAGATTTACATGTAAGTATCTAATATATTAAGTGACTATATATGACATTGGATTTTTAATTTTTGTGTTTACATGTTCATTGCCAATATATAGAAATGATCATAATAGTTCATCTTTCTCTTGTAACCTGTGATATTTGTGAACTCCTTTAGTTCTAGTTCTTTTATAGTCTCCTTGGGATATACTATGCAGACAGTCATGTCATCTGTAAATAGAGATGGCTTTATTTTTTCCTTTTATATTTGTATGTGTTTTATTTCCTTTTCTTGCCTAACTGCACTGAACAGAACCGCCAGCACTATGTTGAATGAGTCACCAGAGCAGACATCCATGCCTGGTTCCAGATCTTACAGGAAAAACATTCAGTCTTTTATCATTAACTGTGATGTTAAATGAAGTTTTTGTAACATTCTTTATCAAATGAAGGATGCCCCCCTCTCTTATTTTTCTGAGAGATTTTATCATAAATGGGTGTGGAATTTTATCAAATACTTTTTCTACATTAGTTGATATGGTCATGTGATTTTTCTACTTTAGTCTATTAATGTGGTGGCACATTGATTAATTTGTGAAGATTGAACCAGCCTTGCATCCTTGAAATAAATGCCCCTTGGTCATGTGTACATGTATTTTTATATATTAAAGATTTTTGTGTCTATATTCATGAGAGATACTGCTCTGCAGCATTCTTTTAAAATAGACTTTATCTGGTTTTGATATCAAGGTCTAACAATAGATTAATACAATGAATTGGCAAGTGTTCCCTGCTCTCCTGTTTTTAGAAGAGATTTGTACAGAGTATTACAGCATTTTTTAATGAAATGATCTGAGTCTGGAGATTTCTTTCTTGACAGTTTTAAATTTTGAATTCCATTCTCTTAATAGTTGATAAGGGATACTCAATTGTCTATTTTTTTTTAGAGAGGGATGGGGGAGGGTCAGAGGGAGAGGTGGAGAGAAAATCTCAAGCAGACTCCATTCCCAGCACAGAACCTGAGGCAGGGCTCAATCTCACAACCCTGAGATCATGACCTGAGCCGAAATCTAGAGTTGGATGCTTAACTGACTGAGCCACCCAATTGCCTCTCAATTGTCTATTTTATAATTGATGAATTGCATTTTTGTTTTTTGAAGAATTGGTTTACCTAAGTTGTCAAATTTATGTATGTAAAGTTATTCATAGTGTTCGTTTACTATCCTTTTGATGTCTGCAGGGCCTATAGTGATACCTCCCTATTTCATTCCTCACGTTGGTAACTCATGTCTTCACTCTTTTTATCTTTGTCACTCTTGTTAGAGGCTTGTCAGTTTTATTGATCTTTTCAAAGATCAATATTGATCTTATTGACCTTTGTTTAATTGGTTTTCTTTATATATCTTTTGTTTCCAATTTCATTGATGCCTCTTTAAACTTTATTATTTACCTCCTTGTATTTGCTTTGGGTTTACTTTGTTCTTTATTTAGTCCTTAAAGCAAAATCTTAAATTATTAATTTGAGACTTTCCCTTTTTTCTAGAGTATGGATTAAGTGATATATATTTCCCTCTTGCACTGCTTCGGTTGCATTCACACATTTTGTTACAGTGTGTTTTTGTTTTCATTCAGTTCAATGTATTTTCTTTGGTTTATTTAGAAATGTATTGTTTAGTCTTAAGTTTTTGGTGATTTTCCAGTTATCTTTTTTTACTGATTTCTAGTTTGATTCCATTGTGATTAGAGAATATATTTTTATGATTTTAATTTTTTAAAATTTGTTGAGCTTTGTTTGATAGCTCAGGATGTGATCTGTCTTGGCATATGTTCCATGGGTGTTTAAAAAGAATGAGCATTCTGGGGCGCCTGGGTGGTGCAGTCGTTAAGCGTCTGCCTTTGGCTCAGGGTGTGATCCCAGCGTTCTGAGATCGAGTCCCACATCAGGCTCTTCCGCTAGGAGCCTGCTTCTTCCTCTCCCACTCCCCCTGCTTGTGTTCTCTCTCTCGCTGGCTGTCTCTCTCTGTCAAATAAAATCTTTAAAAAAAATAAAATAAAAAGAATGTGCATTCTGATATTGTTGGGTGGGAATGCTCTAAAAATATGGATTATATCCTGGTGTTTGATAGTGTTTTCAGTTCTATAATTTCTGTGTTTGGTTATTCTATCAGTTATTGAGAGAGGGACTTTGAAGTCTCCAGCTATAATTGTGGAGTTGTCTACTTCTTCCAGCTGTTTTAGTCTGACATCATCAGAGTCCTGTTTTTGGGGTCAGACATGGATTGCTAGGTCTTCTTGGTGGATTGATCTTTTAATCATTATGTAATATCCTCCTCTGTCCCTGCTAATTTTCTTTGCCCTGAAGTCTGCTTTATCTGATATTAATTAAGCCACTCTGCTGTCATTTAATTAATATTTGTATGCTATACCTTTTTCCATTCTTCCATTTTCATTCTACTTATATCATTACATATACTGTGTGAATTTTTGTTGACAGAATATAGTTAGGTCATATTTTTTCAGTCCTCTCTGCTAATTTCTGTCTTTTAATTGGTACATTTAGATAATTTCCACTTAATGTAATTATTGGTATGTTAGGGCTTATGTCTTCAATTTAATTTTTGTCTTATGTTTTTCATTTTACCATTTTCTTTCTCTTGCCTTCTGTAATTTATTTGAACACATTTTATAATTTCATTTTAATTTATTTATAGGGTCTTTGAGTGTATCTGTATGGCTTTTTAGTTGTTGTCCTAGGTAATATTTTGTATATACATAACTTATCACAGTCTACTTGTTCCAACAATATACCAATTCAAGTGAAATATAAAACTCTTCACCTCCCTTACATCTTTTTACCGTTAATATAATTTAATTTTCTTAAGTATTTTTCTATAAACATTTTTCTTTTTCTTTTTTTCTATATACATTCAGAAACACATCAGAGAGTTAAATTTTTTTTCAAACACCAAACATAATTTAGAGAACTCAATAAGAAAAGCCTATTTACATACCCACACATTCACTTACTGTGTTTTTTCTTTCTTCCTGATGATCCAAAGTTCTTTCTTTAAGTGTTTTCTTCTGTTTAGAGAAATTTCTTCAGCCACATTTTTTAGATTAGGTTTCCTGTGACAAATTCTCTTAGTTTTCCTTAATTTGAGAATACCTTGTTTTCCCCCTTAATTCCTGAAGTGTATTTTTGCTGGGTATAAGATTTGGATGGACAGTACTTTTGACACTTGTAAAACATTTGTCATTTCCTCTGGCCTCATGGTTTCTGATGAGAAATGTAATGTTGCTATAATTGGATATGCCCCTGTAAGTAAGGTTTTGTTTTCCTCTGATTGCTTTCGGTATTTTTTTTTTTGTCTTTAGTTTTCAGAAGTTTAATATTAATGCAGCGTGGCATGGATTTCTGTGGCTGTTTCCTATTTATGGTTTGCTTAGCTTTTGAACTACATCTCTTACCAACTTTGGGAAGCTTGGACCATTATTTCTTTGAGTACTTTATCAATTCCATCTTATTTTTCTTCTTTGGGATTCTGATTACTTTTGTATTAGATCCGTTGTTAGATAACATTCCACAGATCCCTGAAGGATTTTTCATTTTTTTCTATTCTACTTTCTCTGTTGTTCAGATTGGTTAATTTTTATTGTTTTATCATCCCATTTTCTGATTCTTTCGTCTGTCCCTCCACTTGATTGTTGAGTTTATCAACTGAACTTTATATTTTGGTTATTATTTTTTTTATTTCTCTTATTTCCATTTGATTCTTCTATGTATATCCTGTCACATTTCTGTGACTTTTTATTTTCTTCGTTAGGTTTGTAGTTTTTGTTTCCAGATTGTTTGTATTTGCTGTCAAAGCATTTTTGTCATGGCTGCTTTGAAATACCTGACAATAATTCTAACGTCTCTTTCACTTCAGTGTTGTCACCTGCTGATTGTGTTTTTCCGTTAAGTTTAAGACCTTTTTGGTTCTTAGTATTATTATTTAATTAAAACTTGGACATTTAATATGAGATGACATTATGGATCTTCTTTAAAACTTCTGTTTTAATTGGTTTTTTCTGACACCACCTGGCAGGGAATGGGGTGGCCCTGCCTCATTATTGTCGGGTGTAGGTAGAATTCCAGATTCCCCATGCAGTCTCCATTGTCCCCAGTGAGGTATTCCTGGATAATGCTGTGGTGGGAGTTCTAGTTCCCACATGTTGTCCACAGACACAACTGTGGGGTGGCCTTGTTAACACTAAGAAATGGTGAAAGTCCTAGCTCTCCACTAGCCTCCTCTGACACTAGCCTAGCAGAGAGGAGAAGGGGTGCCTTGTTACTTCCCACTGGGGGTACGAGTTCAGGCTTCACACATGATCCCCACTGATACCACCTGGCCTTCATTACTGGCTAGTGGGAATGAAAGTCCTGGATCACTACTTGGCCTTTTCTGACAACACCCTGGCAGGAATTTTGAGGTACTTCAGTATAGCCTTCTGAGGGTAGAAGTCAAGGCTCCTCATTTGAACTATGTTGGTACAGGTGGGAGTGGAGCCATAGTTTTTTCTACGGTATGTAGCTGGAGTAGAGTGGTTATTGTCTAAGAAGTTTCTGTCTTGCTAGGCTTCTCCTATCCTGTTATTTTGGCCGGGGAGAGCAGGCTTATCTTGAGGCTTTCCTGTTGATGTTTCTGGGTTTCTAGATTCTTCAGCTCCAAGTCAGGGATATATGAGGCAAAAAGGAAAACCAAGGCTCTCACCACTGTGTCATATAAATTTGAATGCTTTTTATTTCTTTTTCTCATCTGGTGCGGTGGCTAGGACTTCCAGTACTATGTTGAATAAAAGTGGTGAGAGTGGGCATCCTTGTCTTGTTCCTGATCTTAGAGGAACAGCTTTCACCTTTTCATAATTGAGTATGATGTTAGCTCTTCGTTTGTCATTTATGGCTGTTATTATGTTGAGGTATGTTTCCCGCTATACCCAGTTTGTTGAGAGTTTTTATCATGAATGGATGTTGAATTTTGTCAAATGCTCTTTCTGATCTATTGAGATGACCATGGTTTGCATTCTCCATTTGTTTACATTTATCACATTGATTGCTTTATAGATATTGGATCATGAACTGCATCACCAGTCAGCCATTCTGATAGGATAGTGGAATGACCTGTTGACATTCCAGGTAAGGTGCCGTATGGCACAGCACCTTGCGGGGTCAGGTCTCCATTCTCCAACACATGGTTTATACACTGAGTTAATGGTGCACGTGTAGTGCTGTTTTTTCTAGTAGCTGGAGCCAGAGGCAGAGTGAGCAACGTTCTTCTGAGCTGTGCTGCACATCATTTAGAACCATGCTATTAAACTGAACTCTCTTATTCTGACTTTCTTTTAAAAAGATAACATTATCTACAACATTGAATAAGACTCAAGTTAGAAAGCAAGTTCTGACATTAATTGATTGTGAACATTCAAGGCTTTTTTTCCTGATAATCTATTACTTGTTTGTTCTCTTATTAAAGGGATCATTAAAGCCTTCCTTCCAGAATATTAGAATAAAGTTAAGTATAGAATAGAATGAGCTTTCCCCCCTCCATCATTATGACTAAAGCTCAGAAGTACCAAGACTCTACAGAAATGACTTGGAGATTTTGGGTTTTGTACTGTATTAAATCTTGATATCCAGTAACAGGATATCTAGCTCAGTGGTTCTCAGTGAGGCAGTACTCCTAATACAGAAGTATTATAAAAGACATTTCATTATCAAAATGATAGGAAGGGGACATCATTGGCATTAAGTGATGAGGACCAAGAATATCATGCATCCTTATTTCTTGATATAGGCCTGTATTGCTATAAACGTTCCTCTTAGAACTGCTTTTGCTGAATCTCTTAGATTTTGGAACATTGTCTTTCCCTTTTCATTTGTCTCAAGGTTTTTTTTTTATTTCCTCTTTGATTTCTTTGTTGACCCACTGGTTGTTTAGTAGCATATTGTTTAGCCTTTACGTATTTGTATTTTTCCAGTTTTTTTTCTTGTAATTGATTTTTAGTTTCATATCATTGTGGTCAGAAAAGATGATTCAACTTTCTTGAATTTATCGAGACATTGAGACATTTTCATTTTGTAAGTGGAGTGTTAAAGTTTCCTACTATGGTTGTATTACTGTCAATTTCTCCTTTTATATCTCTTAATGTTTGTTTTATATATTTAGGTCCCCAATGATGGGTGCATAGATATTTACAATTTTTATGTTCCTTGTTTGATTGATATCTTTATCACTATGAAACCTCCATCTTTGTCTTGTCACAGTCTTTGTTTTACAGTGTATTTTGTCTAAATCAGTATTGCTACCCCAGCTTTCTTTTTGTTTCCATTTGCCCAGCTTTCTTTTTATTTCCATTTGTGTGTAGTATCTTTTTCCATCCCTTCACTTTTCAGTCTGTTTTTATCTTTAGGTCTGAAATTAGTCTCTTACAGGCAGGATATAGATGGGTTGGGTTTTTTTTCTTTATCTGTTGGGATACCCTGCATCTTTGTTTGGAGCATTTAGTTCATGTATATGTAAAGTAATTACTGATAGGTATGTACTTATTGCCATTTTGTTAATTGTTTTCTGGTTGTTTTGTAGTTCCTCTTCTCTTGCTGTCGTCCTTTGTAATTTGATGACTTTCTTTATTGTTATGTTTCAATTCTTTTCTGTTTATTTTTTGTATGTCTAGTATAGGTTTTTGTTTGTGGTTACCATGAGGTTCATACGTAACGTCATATATATATAGCAGTTTATATTAAGTTGATGGTCACTTAATTGAACACATTCTAAAAGCATTATGTTTTTATTCCCCACCCCATTTTGTTTTGATGTCATATTTTACATATTTTTGATTTAGTGTATCCCTTACCTCATTATTGTATATGTTGTTCCTTTTACTCCTTTTGTCTTTTAATCCTCATAGTAGCTTTATAAGTGGTTGATTCATTTACCTTTACTGTAGATTTGCTTTTACCAGTGAGATCTTTTTCTTTCAAAATTTTCTTATTTCTACTTATGGCCTTTTTTTTTTCCCACTTAGAGAAGTCCCTTTAGCATTTCTAGAAAGTTCTGTGTAGTGGTGATGAACTCCTTTACCTCTTATTTTGTTGGGAGAACTCTATATCTCTCTTTGAATGCTGAATGATAATCTTGCCAAGAACAGTATTCTTGGCTGTAGGTTTTTTTCCTTTCAGCATTTTGAATATATCACGCCAGTCCCTTCAGGCCTATAAACTGTCTGCTGAAAATCAGCTGATAGCCTATAGACGTTGCGTTATATGGCTGTTTCTGAGATTCTCTTTAATCTTTGACGTTTTATTTATTTGTGTCTTGGTGTGGACCTCTTTGTTTTCATCTTGTTTGGGACTCTCTGTTCTTCCTGGACTTGGATATCTGTTTCCTTTCTTAGGTTAGGGAGGTTTTCAGCTATTATTTCTTCAAATAAGTGTTCTGCCTCTTTCTTCTTCTTCTGGGACTCCCATAATGGAAACAATAGTCAGCTTGATGTTGTTCTAGAGGTCCCTTAACTATCCTCATTTTTTAGAAAGATTTATTTATTTATTTTTGAGAGAGAGAGTGTGTGTGAGCAGGGGGAGGGGCAGAGGAAGAAGTAGAGAAGCAGATTCCCTGCTGAGTGCAGAGCCTGATGTGGGGCTCAACCCCGTGAACCTGAGATCACGACCTGAGCTGGTATCAAGAGCCGGATGCTTAACCAACTGAGCCACCCAGGCGCCCCAGCTATCCTCATTTTTAAAATTCTTTTTTCTTTCATCTTTTAGCTTGGCTGATTTCCATTACCCTGTCTTCCAGATTACAGATCCATTCTTCTGTACCGTCTAATCCATTTTTGAGTCCCTGTAGTATATTTTTATTTCAGTTATTGTATTCTTCAGTTCTGATTGGTTCTTTTTACATTTTTTATCTTTTTGTGGAATCCATTTTTATATTCTTCTCCTGAGTTTAGAGAGCATCTTTATTACTTTGAACTCCTTTTCAGGTTTATTGCTTATCTCTGTTTCATTTAATTCTTTTTCTGAGGTTTTGTCTGTTCTTTTATTTGGAACACATTCCTCTGTCTCCTCATTTGGCTGATTCCATGTGTTTGCTTCTATGTGTTAAGTAGGCCAGCTATATCTCCTGGTCTTGAGTGAGTGGCCATATGTGGAAATTACCCTGTGGGGCCGAGAAGCATAGTCTCCTCTGGTCACTAGAACAAGGCCCTCCAGGGACATCCTCTGCCTCTGTGTGCAGGCTGTATGTGCCCTCCTGTTGTGAAAGGGCCTCTACTGCTGCAGGTGTGCTGATGTGTGGGGCTGGCCCCAGCCTGCCTGGCTGTGATGCTCACCCATGACTGTTATAGGCACAGTGGTGTGCACGACTGGCTCCCCCACCCTACTCCAGGGCAAGACCCGTTTTGGAGTGCCGCATGTCCAGTTGAGGTTATCTGCTGTGTGTGGCAGGATGAGAGCCGACTTCAGAGGGTGCCAGTCCCACACTCCCACTGAGTGTGGCAGATTCGGAGTCACTTTGGGAGGGCACGTGCAGGAGTGGGCAGGTTGGGCCTGGCAGATCTGCAGAGGAATTCCAGGGCAGGGTGAGCAGTGGTGCTAGCAGGTTAAATGGAGAGGATCAGAACTAGTACCTGCCAGCACTGGGTCAGCTAGGCAGAATGCAGTCAAGAAAAATGGCACCTGCCGGTGTTTCTAATCCTGGACAAAGTTTCTACAGATTTCTGCCCCTTTGGCACATGCTATAAAATTAGTCAATAGATTCCCTTCACATACAGCTCAAGCACTTTTCAAACCGCTGTCTTCATACTGAGTCTCAAAGCAAGTGAGTTTGTGCATGGGCCCTGTAAGAGCGGAGTCTCAGTTTTCTTTAGTCCTGTAGCTCTCCCAGAGTTAAGCCTCACTGATTTTCAAAGCCAAACATTCTGGGGGGCTGGTCTTCTCAGTGAAGGTCCCCAGGGCTTGAAACATCCCACTTGTGGATTGTCATGCTGGGGATGTGGGTCCCAACCAAACCCTGTCTCTGCCCTTCCTACCTGTCTCAATGTGTCTTTTTCTTTGTATCTTTAACTGTGGAAAAAGAGTTCTGCTCTCTTCACGTTCTTAGAGATCATTCCTCTGTATGTAGTTGCAGCCTTGGTGTGTGTGTGGGAGGAGGTGAACTCAAGATCTTCCTACTTCACTCTCTGATCAGGATCTTCTCTTTGTCTTTTTACAGTCTGACCATGATATGTCCAGAGGAGGATCTCTGAGTTAATCTTACTTAGAACTTATTGAGCTTCTTGGATTTTTTTCATCGGATTTGGAACTTGTGAATATTCTTTCTGTCCCTCTCTCTTGCCCCATTCCTTCTGAGTCCCCTTTCGTACACGTTTCTACGCTTGATTATATTTTACAGGGCTCTGAAGCTCTGTTTATTTTTTCTTTTTTCTGTCTGTTCCCCAGACTGGATAATCTCAACTGACCTTCCCATTTGCTGATTCCTTCTGCTGTCAGCTCAAGTCTGCTGTTGACATCTTCTTGTAAATTTCTCACTTCAGCTATTGTACTTTTTGTACTCTGTAAATTTCCATTTTGTTCTTTTTTTATATAATTTTATGATTTCTGTCTCTTTAGTGGTCTTCTCTATTTGGTGAGATACTGTTCTTTAGTTCTTTAGATGTAGTTTTCTTTAGTTCTCTGAACATATCTATGATAGTTTATTTAAATTTTTTGCCTGTTAAATTCAATTTCTGGGCTTTGTCAGAGACAGTTTCTACTGATTGCCTTTTGCATCTGTGTGGGAGAGAGGGGCATATTTTTATATTGTAATTTTTTATTGTTGAAAACTGGACATTTAAAATAACAAAATGTAGAAACTCTGGAAATCAGATTCCCCACAGCCCTCCGCAGGGTTTGTTGTTGCTGTTTATTATTATTGTTGCTACTTATTTATTTAGTGACTTCCCTTGACTAGTTCTATAAACATCTTTATTTTTTTCTTGCACATAGCAAATGAAGTCTCTGTTCAGTTATCCTAATGTGCAGCAAATGATTGGACACAGGTTTCCTTAAATACCTTGAGCTGTTAAGTCTCTGTCCTTCCTGAGGGGGTCTGTGGGGGAGGTATGTTATCCATGCTGTAGCATGCAGGTTTTAACCATGCTGTACTCTTCACTTCCCGCTTGCAGAGCCTCAAGGTCAGCCAGAGGGGGGAGGTTAGGTCACCTCGGGTCTTCCCTGAGCATGTGCACAGCCCTACACATAAATAGGTCCTTCTAGAATTCCAGCAATGTCAGAGCTTTTCAAAGTCCCCTGTGAACATCTCATTTTCCAGTTTTTCCGTTTGAATTTTTGGGTAACCTCTTATTAGCCCCAAATGGTATTTTGCCTTAGGCAGCTGCTATGTTAAGTAACTGCCACTACTTGTATTTTGCTAATGCGCTGGTGGTAGGGCTGTGCACGCTGAGTAAGCCCTGAATCAAGTTAAATACAGACAAGATCCAAGAATAGAGCTTACGCAGGAGCTATCAGGCAGGTCAAAGAGTGACAATTATCTGTGAATTAGGCTTTAGGAGAGCTCCACTCCCATCCCATGCCCTCTCCTGGGGCTGCTAGGCTGCTGGTTTTCACTGATGGTGCTGCTGTTGATTTTGAGTTACTGTGGAGCTGGGGTGAGGGTGATAGGAATGGGGTAAGTCCCAAAGCTTGCTATTCTTACCTACATTCAGCTGTTTTCCTTTAATAAACACTCAAATGATTGCAGTTCTTTGGTTAATATGAAATGTTCTAATGAAGTTGATTCAGACCATTCTTGCCATTGTCTCATTGTGGGTTTTCAGAGGTTCTTACCTCTATCACTTGAGAAATGCTTCACTTCAGTGTTACTTTGACACTATTCACTCTATTCCATCTCTCACACTTCACAAGACTCAGGAGTTGATCTCCTTCTCTAGCTCACAAGAAATTAAGTGGGAATTAACTGCAACCTCCGTGCTCTAACTTAGGAACTCTCCATCCTCTTCCTGTCATCATAGAAGAGATGTCCTTACTCCCAAATCAAACCCAGCACTGCTCTGCTAAATTTTCCAGGGGCTTCCCATCTTACTCAGCAAATCCAAAGCCCTTTCCATGGTCTAAGAAGAGTTCTAAAATATACTTACCACTCCCTCTTCGATCTTCAGCCACCCTCCCCTTGCTCACACTGCTCCAGCTCACTCGTCTTCTTGCTATCCCTTTAGCAGTGAAGAATGCTCCTACCTCAGGGCCTTTGTACTTGCTGTTTTCTTTGTTTTGCACACTTTGCCCTCAGTGTCAACATGGTTCACTTCCTTACTTCCTTCGTAGATTTGTTCAAATTATCAGAGAAATCTTCTCCAAGAACGAATGATTCCATCATCTTTCATCTTATCAAGGTCTGTCTTTATTGGATATTTCCTCTTTCTTTCCTGGACCTTCAACTACAGATTTTAAATGCTACTTTCTTTTCTTAAGATAAACCTTTCCTTTGTCCGCATTTTCCCTGCTAGTTACCCTTCTGTCTTTCTCCTCTACTTCATAGCTTAACTTTTGGAGGTGTTTATACTTTTTAAGATATTTTATACTTCCATCTTCCACTCTCACCTTGCACTCACTTCTTAATCCTCTACAACCTTACATTTATGCCCAGTGCCTCATTCAAATTACTCAAGGTCACCAACAAGCTTCTTGCTGCCAGATGCAATGGATGGTTTACAACCTAATGTGACTTGACCTTTTGCCAGCATTTGGTCCAACTGGCCACTCCCTCCTTTAAGTATTCACTTCAGAGGCTTGAGTGACATTGTACTCTCCCGGTTCTTCTTTCATTGCCGCTATCTCCCTGGGTCTCCTTTGCAATTCCTTCTCTTCTGTCTATCCCTTAAATGTAACTCTCAAAATTCCATCCCAGGCTTACCTTTCTTGTCATTCTACATACTCTCTGGGTGACTCTCCATCCTTGGATTCCCACTTGCATGGTGATGCCTCCCAGATCTACAACTCCAGCCTGGTTCTTTCTCCAGAGCTTCAGACCCATATATGCAACTGTCACCTGGTCTCTATATAGATGCCTCAGACTTAACATATTAAAACTTGAATTCGTGTCCCCCAAGCGCCTTCACTAGTCGCTGCTCTCTCCTTTACCACCTATACCCAACACCACCACCATCTGTTGATTCTAACTCCAGAATGGTGACCACCCTAGTTTAGGCCACTATCATCCCTCATTAGCATTATTTTTCCTCATTGCTTTTAAGATATTAAAATCATTAGCGAGTTTATGAAGCCCAGCATGATACGACTCTTGCTTAATATCTCTTCACTTTCATCCTGAGCCTCAACCCTCAAAATCTGTGATCTAGTCATGCTGTACTTCTTCACTCTTCTCATGCCTGAACTTGAGAGCAGATGTCCCTCTCCTCTGGCTAACTCTTCTGGTTGTTTTTAGGTCTTGACTTAGCCTTCTGAGAAACCTTCAACTCCTCACATCTAGATTACATGCTTATATTATGTGCCATAGTATTATACAGGACTCTTATTAAGCCGACTGTAATTGGGCAAGGGACAAAAGAGAGAAGTGATAAATATATGGAACTGAAAACACACTGGGGGTACTTTATAAAAAGCCCTGAAGAATCCAGACCCTGCTGTTTAAAATAAAATGTTACCAACATCTATTCAGGTGGACTGGGGTGGCAGTGACTAAGGTCCACTAGAAGAGCATGGAAAAGAGACCTCAGATATTTGGCCAGAGTGAGAGTAACAAATTAGCAAGACTAGTGAAGGGACCAGGACCCCCGGTCAAGGACAAAAGGAGCAAATCAGAGAACTAACTGAGAACTACACAGTCCCAGGCACTTAGCTTTTGATTTAAAAATCTGCGGCAAGTGTATCTTCCAGGTGTCCCCAAGGAGCTGGATCTCTACAATCACAATAATAAAAATCAAACCACAGATTCTGTGCCCCAATTTGTCCTTATTTCTAGATCTCATAGTCAAATTAGGTCTAATAGGTCTTGTGCATGGAATGGTTATCACTGAGTGCCCAGCTGTCTCTGCCTCTTGCTGCTTGTAATGCATGCCTGACTGGAGAACCACACCTTAGTCAGAAAATGACTTTGTCCCTACAGAAGGGACTCTGGCCACCATCGTTCTAGATGGCTGGCTTCTAGTCCATACACTACCCACTAAAGATGACTCCACTTAGAGATGACCTTAGCTTCACTTGACTTGGAGATCAGAGATTAGAGATTATTATTAGGATGACAGAAAATCTATTCAAATCGAGTAATAAATCTGGAATTAAATTTGTACTAATTCACCTGTAGGGTGTGTGTGTGTGTGTGTGTGTGTGTGTGTGTGTGTTTGAGAAGGCTTGAAAGTACACATTGACAAGAAACTGGCTTTTGGAAGTGATTCTCCCAACCAGTATATTTTATTTTAGACTGTTAAATTAACTTGATGAAAATATAAGACTGGGTGAAATATCAGATGACAAGAATAGAGGATATCATTTGTAGGAGTGTCAAAATTCACTGTCTACACAGACTCACTTGACTTAACAGAAACCCACACATCAGGAGTATAACAAAAAAATCTTTCTTTCATTGTGCTGCAGGCAAGCAGCCTGGAGGAATTCTTTAAAAAACTCCCAACTGTGAAGAAAGGTACTTTCATGTCATTTGAGTCCTTGCCACTCTGCTTTGTGCTTTGGCATTTCTCACCATCTTATTTCTAACTGCCTAAGCAGGTCTTTCATTCTATGTGGAAGAAGCGATGTTTCCCTAGCTTCATTTTGTGGGACAAGCCAAATGTATAATCAGAGGCAGGCTCTGGAGAGCAGAGAATGGGTGTAGCAAGAATTTCCTCTTCTTGGGTAACTGTACCCCAATTGCCTCTGTGTACATCAAAGTGCAGTCCCAGGACTGGCAGCATCAACCTCACCTGGGCACATGTTAGAAATGCAAATTCCCAGACACTCCCCCAGACCTACGGAATCAGACTTTCTGACACAGAGCCCAGAAATCCGTTCTAGCAGGCTTTCCAGGTAATTCCGATGCTGCTACCATGGGGAACCACTCCCTTCAGCAATCTCAAGCACCCCAGATTGGGGACAGAAAACAGGACCTATGCTTGTCCAATTAGAGTAAATGTCAGGAATTTACCAGAAGCTCCCAGAAGACTCCTGTTCTTCCAGCTGTCTTGGAGTCAGTTTCCTGCACAGCTGGCTTATAATCCCAAATGGAGAACCTGTCTGAGAATGAAGCCAACACATGGAAGAAAGCCCAGTGAGCTGGTCCAAGCGCTGTGCCTCAAGGCAGAGAGAACCAGGCCCTGATAATGCTGCTGGAGTCCAGACATCAAGTATGACTTCAAGCCAGTTCTACCATGAGCTATCCAGATACAAAAGTGGATTACCTTTTTACTGAAGCCAGTTTGGCCCAGGTATCTTGACACTTAAGACTGAAGGAATTCTAAAGGATGCAATATGTAAATGATATTCTGTGCCAGTCAGCAAAGATAAGCATTTTTTAAGAGCCACTAAACTGAAGAGAACTCACTCTTAGTAGAGAACCTTGTCTCCTGAATTATGAAAAAAGTAAGGTCATTTGAACATTCTTATCAACATGGCCTTTCTCTTCACTTTGAGATGAGGAGGTAACTTCTCTGGAAGGCTACCTCACCCGCTGTGTTCTTGGTCCTTTACCTTCCCAACTCTCCCAGTACTTTGCTCCTTCGGTCACTCTTTTTTCTTTCTATAGCCTCTCTACATCTTTACTGCCATCAGTCTATAAATATCCCCACGTCTCTCATCCTAAAAAGTCCTCTCTTGACACTGAGCTTTCTTGTGCTATGGTCCAGCCACTGACTATAATTCTCATTCAGACCTTGCAAGTAAGTAATATAGATTTACTATTTTCATTGTCTCACCTCCCAGTGCACTTCAGTTTGACTTCTCCCTTTACCGCTTACCTGAAAATGTTTTCATTAAGATTTGGTCAATGGCCACCCCATGCTGAATCCAATGGACATTGTCCTGACCTTTCTTGAGTTCTCTGCTGTATTTGACATCATTGTCATTCTTTCCTTCTTGATATTTTCTACTTTCTTGGTTTCTATGATACCACTTTCTTCTAATTCTCTTCACACATCTGGTGTCTCCGTCTATCTAGTAAAAGTTGGTGTAACCTGGGATTCTGTCCTTAGTACATTATTCCTCTCCTCTTATATCCTCTCCATGGTTGATGTCATCCATTCTCATGTTTCAACTAGCACCTATGTTCCATGGATTCAAGAATCTGGATATCCATCCCAGATCTTTCCCTAGACTTTAGACTCATACATCCAACTACCTACTGAATATCGCATTGATGTTCTAGTCTTCTTACATTCAACATATCCACTTAATGTCATTTGCCATAAGGGAAATGCAAATCAAAACCACAATGTGATACTACCTCACACATGTTAGGATGGCTATTATCAAAAAAACCCCAAAAGAGACAACAAGTGTTGTGGATGTGTAGAATGTGGAGAAATTGGAACCCTTTACATTGTTGGTGAGGATGAAAAATGGCGCAGTTGTTATGGAAAGGAATGTGGAGGTTCCTCATAAAATTAAAAATAGAACTACCCTGGGACTTAGCAATTCTACTTCTGGATATTTATCCAAAGGAATTGAAATCAGAATCTTGAAGAGATAGCTGCACACTCATGCTCTTTGAAGCATTACTCACAGTAGCCAAGATGTGGAAACAACCTAAATGTCCATTAATGGAATAATGAATTTTTGAAAATGTGGTACATACACACAATGGAATATTATTCAGCCTTAAAAAAAATGGAAATCCTAGAATAAGTGACAACATGGATAAACCTTGGAGACATTATGCTAAGTGAAATAAGCCAGTCACAGAAGGACAAATACTGCACAATTCCACTTCTATGAGGCATCTAAAATAGTCAAATTCATTGAGGCAAAGCATAGAATGGTGGTTTCCAGGGGCTGAGAGAGGTGAAAACGAGGAGTTGCTAACTGGTGGGTATGAAATTTCAGTTTTTATTCCAAAAAGTAGAAGAGGAAGGAAAACTTCCAAATTCATTCCATGAGGCTAGCATCACCCTGATACCAAAACTAGATAAAGACACTACAAAAAAAGAAAACTACAGACCAGTATCTCTGATGAATGTAGATACAAGAATTCTCAACAAAATACTAGCAAATGGAATCCAACAATGTAATAAACAAATCATTCACCACAGTCAAGTGGGATTTATTCCTGGGATGCAAGGTGGTTCAATATTTGCAAATCAATCAATGTGATACATTACATCAGCAAGAGAAAGGATAAAAACAATTTGATCATTTCAAGAGATGCAGAAAAAGCATTTGACAAAATGCAACATCCATTTATGATAAAAGCCCTCAACAAAGTAGGCTTAGAGGCAACATACCTCAACATAATAAAAGCCATCGATGAAAAACTCACAACTAACATCATACTCAATGGTGAAAAGTTGAGAGCTTTCCTCTTAGGATCAGGAACAAGACAAGAATATCCACTGTCACCACTTTAGCCACAGCAATCAAATAAGTCCTAACCACACAAATCAGACAAGGAAAAAGAAAGAAGAGGCATCCAAATTGGTAAAGAAGAAGGAAGACTCTCACTATTTGCGGATGACATCATACTATATACAGAAAACCCTAAACAGTCAATCAGTAAACTAGTAGAACTGATAAATGAATTCAGTAAGGTCACAAGATACAAAATCAATGTATAGAAATCCATTGCATTTCTATACACTAATAATGAAGTAGCAGAAAGACAAATTAAGAAAACAATCCCATTTACAATTATACCAAAAACCATAAAAATACCTAGGAATAAATTTGAACAAGAAGGTGAAAACTATATTGTACTCTGTGCAAACTGTACTCTGAAAACTATATGACATTGATGAAAGAAATTGAAAATGACACAAACAAATGAAAGATATTCCATGTTCATGGGAAGAACAAATATTGCTAAAATGTCCATACTACCCAAAACAATTATAGATTTAATTCAATCCCTATCAAAATACCAACAGCATTTTTCACAGAACTAGAACAAATAATCCTAAAATTTTTTGGCCCCCCAAATAACCAAAGCAATCTTGAAAAGAACCAAACTGAAGGTATCACAATCCCAGATTTTAAAATATACTACAAAGCCACAGTAATCAAAATAGTATGGTACTAGCACAGAGACTGCTGGGAAGTTGGTGGAGTATGAGGACCCTGGGCTCACCATATCTCCTGGGTACACCTAGATAATACTCACATCAACATAAATAACCCAGAAGACAATCTGAAGACTGGCAAAAGACAGCCTCCAGCTAAATGTAGACAAGAGGCACATAAAAGAAGGTAGGAAGGGTGGAGACACTGTTCGGTGCTAAATGGACTCACAGGGCCTTCCTCAGGAAGGAGGGAGCCAACCAGGACCTGGAGAGGAGAGACAAACAGACCCTCACATGAGGGGAGCCCAAGCAGAGAAGACAAATCCCTGTAACATTTGGCTTTGAAAACCAAAGGGGCGGAATTTTGAATTTCATGAGTTCTTAAAACCAGCAGGACTTAAAACCTGGAATTTTAAAAATCAGCAGCTTGGCTCTCAAGAGAGCTGGGAGGATGAGAGGAAGCAGAGTCCTTGCCCTTAAAGAGACAGCAGACAAACAAACAGCCTGTGGAGATACAGGGTAGAACTAGCAGTTTGAAAAATGCCTGGAGCATAGGGGAGAGAGCGTTGTTTACTCATCTCAGAGTGTGTCCAGGAGGGACAGACTCTAGGAGCAAAGGAGCAGGCAGATGCCACTTCGTCCCTTGCTGGCTGGCCTAGATAGCTGGCTACTTGTAACCAGTGCCAAGACTTGCCACCTAACTTCTTGCACAGCTGCCTCCCCCCGCCCCAAGCTGTGCTTCTATGGATCCACCCCTCCAGACAGGCTTGCTTCAGTTCTGGTGCTGCAGGGCCCTTCCCAAAGGGGATCACCGGCCCACAGACCTTGCTAACCCTACCCCTCCAGTCCCTGCACATGTTGTAGACCTTCCTCCCAACAAATGCTCTTGGTCAGATCCCTTCAAGGCAGTACCACAAGCCTGGCAGAGTACAGGCAGCCCAGACAGGAGCCAGTACTGCTCCAAAGTGAGTCTTGTCCCGGGGAGAGGGGAAGAAAACTACACACACCAGTCTGACTGTGGCCCCAGCAACAGGCTGGTGGCAGACAGCTGGTCTGACTGCAGGCCCTGCCCACCAATAAAAGCTTCTCAGGGGACAGTGTAGGGAAAGTGCCATGCAATTTGGTGCTATTTCATCTCTAGAAAATGCCTGGTCTTACTCAACTCAAGCCCAAGGCAACCCCAGACTGCCCACTAACACAGGGACCAGATCCTACCCACAACAGACAAAGAGAGCCATTTCAGATGACTGGACTGAAGGGAAACACAGCTCAGCCACAGTAGGACACCCCCAAAGCACCATTTTCTGGTGAAAAGGAGACATTGCACCACAGGGTACTACAGGACCTATTCTTTATAAAGCCACTACATTCATGAGCAGGAGACAAAGCTGACTTTCCTAACACGTAGAAACAGACATAGCAATACACAAAATGAGTAGACAGAGGAATATGTCCTAAAGGACAGAATAGAACAAAATCATAGTAAGAGTCCTAAGTAAATAGAGATAAGTAATATGCCTGATAGAATTTAAAGTAATGGTCATAAAAAATACTCACTAGACTTGAGAAAAGAATGGAGGACCTCAGTGAGATCCTCAACAAAGTGATAGAAAACATAAAAAAGAACCAATCAGAGATGATGAACTCAATAAATGAAATTAAAAATAGACTACCTGGAATAAATAGTAAACAAGAGGAAGCGGAATGATGATCAGTGACCTGGAGGATGGCGTAATAGAGAGTAATCAAGCTGAGCAGGTGAGAGAGAAAAAAAAATTATGCAAAATGAGAATAGACCTAGAGAACTCAGTGACACCATCAAGCATAATATCAGTCGCATTATAGGTGTCCCAGAAGGAGAAGAGAGAGAAAAGGGGCAGAAAATTTATTTGAAGAAAAAATACTGAAAACTTCCTGAATCTGGGGAAAGAAACAGAAATCTAGATCCAGGAGGCACAGAAAACCCCCAAGAAAATCAACCCAAAGAGGTACACCAAGACACACAGAAAAGAATATGGCAAAAGTAGTGATAAAGAGAGAATTTTAAAAGCAACAAGAGAAAAGGAAAGCAGTTACATACAAAGGAAACCCCATAAGGCTAAGTGGATTTTTCAGCAGAAACTTTACAGGCCAGAAGGGAGTGGGGCAGGTTATATTCAAAGTGCTGAAAGGAAAAAATCTGCAGTCAAGAATATTCTATCAAACAAGGCTATCATTCAGAAAGGAAGGAGAGAGAGAGTTTCTCAGACAAACAAAAGTTAAAGGAATTCATGACCACTAAGCCAGGAGTAAAACCAGCCACTTCCCTATCACACACAGTACCATCAGCCTATCCCAAAGCCACAGCCCTGCCGCCCTCCTGCCCAAGTCAGTGCACTGCCTGGTGTCTGCTCAGTGCCAAGTCAACACACCTTCCTTTCAGATCAACAGGGACTCAAATTGAGACTCTCACCCTCAAATTACAGCCCCTATACTCAAATTTGTGCACAACAGTGGGTATAATTATAATGGCAGAATGAAGCAACCCAAATGGTGACACTAATTCCGTGGAATATGTAATGAATAAAAGGAGTGTGGTGGGCTGGGAACATCTCCAACAAGCACATCAAAATACAGCATATAGAGCATGACTTCAATTATTAAATGAACCCCCAACCCCCAAAAAAACAGTATGGTACTGGCACAAAAATAGACATGTAGATCAATAGAACAGAGTAGCAATCCCAGAAATAAGCCCACAACTATATGGTCAATTAATCTTCGACAAAGCAGGAAAGAATTTGAATGGCAAAAAGGCTCTTCAACAAATTGTGTTGGGAAAACTGGGACAGCCACATGCGAAAGAACGAAACTTTATTTCACCATACACACAATTAAATTCAAAATGCATTAAAGACCTAAATGTCTGACCTGAAACAATAAATATCCTAGACTCAGCACAGGCAGTAATTTCTGACATCAGCTATAGCAACATTTTTCTAGATGTCTCCTGAGGCAAGGAAAACAAAGGCAAGAATAAACTATAGGGACTACATAAAAATAAAAAGCTTCTGCACAGTGAAGAAAAAATCAGTAAAACTAAAAGACAACCTACTGAATGGGAGAAGATATTTGCAAATGATGTATTCAATAAAGGGTTAGTGTGTGTGTGTATATATACTCCTACAACTTAAAAACCAAATAATCCAATTTAAAAATTGGGCAGAAGACATGAATAAACATTTCTCCAAGAAGACATCCAGATGGTCAGCAGACACGAGAAGGTACTTAGCATCACTCGTCGTCAGAGAAATGCAAATCAAAACTGCAATGAGTTATCACCTGACACCTGTCAGAATGCCTAAAATCAAAAACAGAAGAAATAAGTGTTGACAAGGATGTAGAGGAAAAGGAACCCTCTTGTACTGTTGGTGGGAATGCAAACTGGTGGGTAGCCACTGTGCAAAACAGGATAGAGGTTCCTCAAAACAATAAGAATAGAAATAAATAGAATTACTAGTAATTCTACTACTGAGTATTTACCCAAAGAATAGGAAAATGGTAACTTGAAAAGATATATGAATCCCTATGTTTATTGCAGCATTATTTACAACAGCCAAATTATGGAAGCAGCCCAAGTGTCCATTGATAGATTAATGGATAAGGAAGATGTATATACAATGGAATATTACTCAGTTATAAAAAGGAATGAAATCTTGCCATTTGCAAAAACATGGATGGTGCTAGAAAGTATAATCTAAGTGAAATAAGTCAGCCAGAGAAAGACAAAAACCATATGATTTCACTCATATGTGGAACTTAAGAAACAAAGAACAAAAAGATAAAAACAGACTCTTAACTATAGAGAACAAACTGATGGTTACCAGAGGGGAGGTGGGGTGGGTGGGGGATGGGAGAAAGAATTGATGGGAATTAAAGAGGACACTTACTGTGATGAGCCCTGAGTAATGTATGGAAGTGTTGAATCACTATTGTACACCTGAAACTAATATAACACTGTTTATTGGAATTAAAATTTTTTAAATTCCAGTTTTATAAGAAACAAGTTTAGAGATGTGTTGGACAACATGGTGCCTAGAAAATGATACTATATTGTACACTTTAAAAATTTGCCAAGAAGATAGATCTTATATTAAGTGTTGTTACCACAATAAAATAAAAAGGGAGAGAGATGTTAGGATGAGGCTAAGAGATTTGGTAGCATTCAGTGGCAGAATGTATGTAGGGGGTGAACATCCTATTTTCTATTCCCGTGTAAACCTCTACCACAGGAATGGTGGCACCGCTGACTTCAGCAGTTTAAAAGAATGATCATTTTTAGCTCCCAGGTCTGTAGGTCAGAAGCCCAGGCATGGTATGGCTGAGTTCTCTGAGGGTATCAGGAGCACTTGCTGGCCCATCTCTTCTGGAGCTCGGGATCCATTTCCAGGTTCATGTGGTTGTTGGAAACATTCAATTCCTTGCAGTTGTAGGACTGCAATTGCAATCCCAGCTGTCCTGCTGTCAGCCAGGGGCTACTTCTGGCTCCCAGAAGCCACTCACATTCATTGACATGCAGTCCCCTCCATCTTCAAAGCCAGGAACAGAGACTCTTCTTAGCGTCAGATCCTTCTCACACTTCAAATCTTTTTTTTTTTTTCCTTTTCTTTCTTCTTCTTCTTGTTTTTTTTTTTTCTTTTCTTTTTTCTTTTTCAGGAAAAGATTAGTCCCTTTTAAGGGCATGTGCAATTTGACCAGTATAATCTCCTTTTCTTCAAGTGAACTGATTTGGAACCTTAGTAGATCTACCAGGTCCTTTTACAGCAGCACTAAAATTGATGTTTGAAGAACTGGGAGAAGGAGTCTGTACACCAAAGGGTGGGTATTCCGAGGGTCATCTCAGAATTCCGCCTACCACCGTGAAGAATAGGGAGAGGGGAGGGTAGACAGGGAGAGTCTAGCTGGGCACATTTGAAGGACTGTGGAGCCATTAACCATGGCTGAGAATACAGAAGGTAGAGGAGTTTTGGCGGGAAGGTGAGTTCAAATTTAGATACGTGAGGTAAAGAGTTTAAGAGAAAAAAAATCTCAAGTAATATTTTGTATGTAAGTATGTCTCCTGCCAGACTTATAGGGGCAGAGCCCCCATAGTATTTTCTTATTCAGGAATTTTCATCTATTGATGAAAAAGAAGTAAGTTATGAAAAGGAACTGAGCTTAGGGACCATGGGGATGAAAGTAGTATACTTTATAAAAATATTTTGTTCATCTCAGCTATCTGAAAGTTCTAAAGAATATTCTCTAACTCATGATGGGTTATAAAATGTGCCTGAAAATGAGGTACCAGATTTTTATTCTCTAATTTTTCAAGAGAACCTGGCCTCAAGTTTTCATTACAGTTGGTATTTCTACCTCATGGCAGGAAATGGCAGTCTTCTGGATAACAGCTTTGCATATTTCTGCCACCTGAAGCTCTCAGTGTGGAGAGTTAGAAGGCTAATTTTCCTTTTTTTTTCAAGAACCTATCTGTAAGTCTAAAATATCAACTGTGTGGAATAGCACTTCCAGAGACTACCAAATGGCCTTCCATTGTCCAGCTAAATAAATTGTTATTGTTTCTCCCACCTTCCCACAAATTATTGAGATGCCAAGCATTGCAGACAGGAGAGAGGAGCCCACTATAACCAAACCTTTTCTGCATTCATCCTACCAAGATTGGGATGCAAGGGCAGACAAACTTAAGGGCAGGTAAATACAATGAATCTAACCAATATTTTAGAGATATGTGTGAAGTGCTAGAGAGCTCCACGGATGGAAAGGAAGGTCAAAATCCAGCCAGTGGATGGATCATAAAAGACATTTTATACCAGGATTGTGTTGTGTTGTGTTATAGATGCCTGGCAGCTAAGTCTCCAAGAGTATGTGTGGTTTTATTCGTTCAAAATTTGTCTCATTTTTTATACAACTTTATTGAGGTAAACATTATTTAAAGTGTAATTTGATCAGCTTTGGCAAATTCCTGTGAAATTGTTACCAAAATTAAAAATAATGAACATATCCTTTAACCCCAAGAGTTTCCTCACACCTTTTATAATACCTCTCTTCCTTTCCATCTCCATACTCTGAATGCTATCATTACAAATTACTTGGAACTTTCTATAAATGGAACCATACATGATGTTCTCTTTTCCTGTTTAGCTTTGTCCATTCAACATAATGGTTTTAAGATTCTTCCATATTGTTACATGTTTCATTAGTTTACTCTGTTCTGGAGTTCTATTCCCTTCTATGGATATGTTAGAATTTATTTATCCTTTTGCCTGCTGATGGACATTTCGGTTTCCAGTTTGGGGCTATAACAAATAATACTGAGGTGAACGTTTGTGTAGCTGTCTTTACATGAACATATGCTTTTGTTTCCCTTTGATGGATATCTAGAAGTAGAATGACTACAATATATGATAAAAGTATGTTTAAATTAAGAAACTGCCAAATCGTTTTCCAAAGCAGCTTACCATTTCTCCTTCCCTTCAGCAATGTATGGGAGTTCCAGTTCCTCCACGTCCTTGCCACAATGTGACTTGGTCAGTCTTTTTAATTTTGGTCAACCTAATGGCTGTATAGAAACTGTGGTTTCAGTGTGCATTTCCCTGTTGATGAGTTACACTGAGCATCTTTTATGTGCTTATTGGCCATTTATATATTTTCTTTTGTGAGGTGCTCACATTTTTTGGCCCATTTTTAAAACTTTTGAGTTGTAAGACATCACAACAATTTAAGCAAGAGAGTATTCTAATCAAATTTATGTTTTAGAAAAATCACTCAAGCAGGGAATATTGAGGATGAATCACAGCAGGGCCAGACTGAAGAAGAGCCAACTGGAGGGGGGGATTGGAATAGGTCCAGCAAAGGATGCTACAGTACTTCCCAGTGGGTTAAGAAGAGATGTCTCTGAGATAGAACTGACAGGTGCTGGTGACCACTTTTACATGAGGGTTAATCAAGGAAATCTGACTCACCTGGAAATGAGGGTTTAGCATTCAAGCGGAAAACAACCACCACCAAATTCCTGTGTAGTGCTCACCATGTGCCAAGAACAGTTCTGAGCATTATCAAAAATACTGACTCAGGATTGATCCTCGTAACAGTCCTAATGAGGTGGGCATTACTATTATCCATACTTTTCAGAGGAGGAAACTGAGGCAGAGAGTGAAAAGGTGTCATGCCTGTAACGTACAAACAAAAAAATCGCAGTCAGCGTGAATAAATGTATGGAAGACAATATGGATTAAAGGATAGTAAAACATGGTTCTGGAACCAGGCCCCACGGAGCTCAGATGCTATATCTACCATATGCTGGTTGCATGACCTTGGGCAAGTTTCTTAGACTCTGTGCCTCTCTCTTTTCTTTTTTGTAAAACAAGGATACCGCTTTTGTTTGGGTCTGTGTGAGCAGTAAATGAGGAAGCGTGTTTCTAGAACAAATTATGTGCCCAGTGAATGTTAGCACTCGTCCTACTTTCCAATAGATGTAGCCGTAGGGGTGAGTGAGATGGTCAGGGAAAGCCTGGAGAAAAGAAGGACAGAAAAAAGATGTAAACCAAAGCAGAGCTCCCTTGGTGACAGCATACGAGGAATAAAGGAAAGGGACTGGGAGCACCCGTGAAAACAGTGACATTCACTATAGATCAGGATTCCAAAACAGGGCATGGGTGAACGTCACGCATTTCCAGCAAGGGCGCACCGGTGAAATGTCTTAGCTCCTACGCTAGAACAAGGTACACGTTTTACAAAATACAGCACTCTTAGGATATATTGTAACCAAAGTTGAGATGTGATATTTGTGAGGCATTCATTCACTTTTTAAAGCTTGAACTGTAAAAGTAGCATGTGCTCAACAAAAAACCAATTTGAATAAAACAGATTCAGGAGACTCTAGAAAGCGAGAATCTTCAGTTCCTACACGCCCCTCGGGGCTCCACCAGTACTAGTTGGTTTGGACCTTTCTAGATCATTTGATGTATGCCTTCGTACACAAGAATGTAGCACCTTCAGGTTAATAGGTACAGTATACTAAAACAGTACAAAAACCCTCATATTTTTAAATAGTGTGTTAATAATCAAAACTAGATTATAATGTTTATCGTTCTCTTACTGATGATAGGTTGATTATAATTTTTTCTGTGGTAAATTCAATTGCAGTTAACGCTCCAGTGTAAACAGGAGCATGCAAATGAAACTGTCTGGTCTAAGGGCATGTGAATTTTAAATTGTGATGGAACTGCAAAATTGCCCTCCAAAAATGTTTTAGCAATTTGAAGCCATAATAGTTAATATTTATTGAATATTTACCAGACGCAAACACTATACTAAGGGCTTTATGTACAGCATCTCAACAAACTCTGTTGGGTGCGTCTTATCATTATGACTTTCGTTTGGTAGATAAAGAAATGAAGGCCTGGGAAGGATGAGTGAATTGAATGAGGTAACATGGGTGAGAAGTCATGGAGCAGTGATGTGAACCCAAATCTTTAGTATTGTCTGTAAGTTGTGCTGATTCTTTTACTTATCACTATTGGTTTTATTTATGCCTTCCTCTTTCATCGATTCATTTTCACTGCTAGAGTGCATCTTTGAATCTTTCTTCCAGGAAAAATATGGGGATGGTAAATAGGTCTAAGTTCCTGTATGTCTAAATGAGTTCATTTTATTGTCACTCTTGAATGATAGTCTGGTGTGAGCAGTGGCTGGTTATAGACTTCTAGGTTCATACCCATTTTTCCCACAAGACATAATGTGTCCTTTGTCATCTGATACCCTGTTGCACATGAGATGTTTGATGCCTGGTAGATTCCTTTTTCCTCCCCCACTCCCTCTCCTCCTTCTTTCTTTCTCTCTCTTTCTCATTATGGGATTCTCTCTCTATTGCTGAGGTTTATACATTTTCAAAAGAAATATCTGGATCTTTAAATCTGAAGACCTATCTTTCATTTAGGGAAGATGGGAGATCCTACTAGGTAGATAGGTATTGGCTCTCTTGGATCTGTTTTCCACATCTCAATATTTTTTCTCAATTTGCATCCCTATCCTTTTAAAGTTATGTTCTAGGGAAATCTATTAGCTTGATTTTTTAATTTGATATTTAGGTCTGCAGTAATGTCTGTCATTTTATTTAGCCCTATTAGATATTTTTTGAAAATATTTCTGACCTTAAAGATCTTTCCTAAACTTCAGTGGCCTATTTATAGCAGTTGTATCTGCAGGGACACTAGTTTATGTTCATTTATATACCAATCATATAAAAATATAATATTAAATCAGGATGAGCATCAAAATTAAAGGAGTGTAAAATAGGTGGGATTTGAATGGCCAATGCATCCAGTAATCAGCCCTATCATACTCGGTGGTCCCTTTCTATAAGAGAAATTTGGTATCGGCTCTTTTGCTATCCTGACATGAAATCCATGGATCATGTAATCTGCAGAATCAAGAAGAAACCCCATTCTAATGTAAAGGAGAAATCAAAGGGAAACAATTGAGCACAGAATATGCATTTTGACACGTACAGACTCAAGCAGCTCTTCTCTAAAGATAGCGGTAGTCAGGGGCATCTGGGTGGTATGGTCGGTTGAGGGTCCAACTCTTGGTTTTGGCTCAGGTCAGGATCTGTGGTCGTGATCTCAGGATCATGAGATGGAGCCCTGCGTCCATTGGGCTCTACACGGAGTCTGCTTAAAGACTTTCTCTCCCTCCCCCCCTGCCCCTACCACCCTTACCCCCACCCCCAGACTCTCTTTCTCTCTCTCTTTCAAATAAGTAAATGAATTTTTTTAAAAAAGATAGCAGTAGTCAAATGCACACAGTCACTGCACGTGCCACGGCAAGGCCTATGCACTGACGTGAGGCACAGAGGCCACGAGCACTCTTGCCATTAGTGACACAAGGTTCCAGAATGATGAAGAACTCATACTACGTTGTGAAAAGAACGAAACACAATCTTTTGATTTACATGGTAGTGCATTCCTGGAAAATTCAGTGTATATTATAACCTAGCCAAAATAGCACTCATGTCCTCATTTCCCAAGTTGCTTGAGCCAATGTTTTTTATTTTTTTCCCTCAGAAAAGCTTTTAAGGCGACAAATGTTCCCAAGTTCAGTTTTAGTCCTACTTCATAGATTGAGAGAGCTTCATTGTTTTCTGAACAATCTGCAGTTTCCTTTTCATTTCCTCAGTGATCAGAATACTTATGAATTTTTCACAAAATTTTTCTGGGTGTTTTTTCCCCCCTTTGGTTTCTGTTTGTCATTTATTTTCAGTTCTGTGGGACCGTGGTGATAAAATGTAATTTGAAGTATTTGGAGATTTTGGAATTTAATGAGGTTTTGCTTGAGGCCTGCTTGAGGATTGTGTTTCATCAGTGCTCAGTGGGGCTCTTCAATATCAGATGTAACGTCACTTTGCAGGATAAAGCGTTCTTTCCATGGCTGTGAGATCAGCCAGAGATATTAAGACATGTGGACCTTCTACAGCCATTTTCTTCACAGTCTAAGAGTTTTAGAAATAACCAGGTAATGTGGTTTTGTTGATTACGTTTTTCAAGGTTTTGCTTTTATGTCTTCTGTCTGTGCTCTTCCTTTTGTGGCTTGTACCATTGATTATTACAGGAGGACGTTTTGACCCAATTAATAAACATTAAATTCATTTTGATATTATTGCCTCCTTTGCTTTCTCTTTGTTTGCATCTGCCTGGCTTATTGTTGCCAGTCCTTTTACTTATGCTGTATAGCTTCTCTTTAACATTTACAGTAATTATATTGTTCTGTAGCCATGGTTATTTAAATGTATTCCTATCTATTTAGATCTCTTCTATGTTCACGTACTAATTAATTGAGTGCCTGGGGCAGGGGTGCTTGGGTGGCTCTGTTGGTTAAGGTCCGACTCTTGGTTTCTGCTCAGGTCATGATCTCAGGATCCTGGGATCAAAGCCCTGTGTCAGGCTCTGCACTCAGCATGGAGTCTGTTGGAGATTCTCTCTCCCTCTCCCTCTGCTCCTCCCATTCATGGCGTTCTCTCTCTCTCTCTCAAATAAATAAAATCTTTAAAAAAAAAAAAGAGTGCTTGGGGCAGAGTAAAGGCTCGACAGATGGAGTATTTGATACTACTATTGCCCACATCAAGTTACTAACTTTGTTCAGAATGTAGACCCACAAGCATGATAAATTTGTACATCCAAAAACATAAAAACAACTTTCTCCAAGCTTTAAGGTTAAAATCTCATCCATATTGTGGAGGAAAAAAATGGAACCCAAGAAGAATATAATTTAAATGTAGTCTCTTGCTTTGGCCCACCCCTATAGGTTCCAGAAATTTCTTTTAAAAAAGATTTTAAAAAGATTCCAGTATAGCAGACATACACTGCTACGTTAGTTTTAAGTGTTTAGCGGTGACTTGACAACTTTGTAATGCTGTGCTCACAAGTGTAGCTACCATCTGTTACCATACAACGCTATTATAATACCATTGACTACATTTCCTATGTTGTGCCTTTCATCTCCATGACCTATTCACTCCATAACTGGAAGCCTGTGTCTCCCTCCCCTTCCTTCATTTTGCCCACACCCCCACCCTCCCCTCTGACAACCATCAGTTTGTCCTATGTATTTATGGATCTATTACAGCTCGTTATTTTTTGTGTGTGGTATTTTTTTAGATTCCGTATAACTGAAACATATGGTATTTGTCTGTTTGACTTATTTCACTTAGCATTATACCTTTTCAGTCCATCCATGTTGTCACAAGTGACAAATTCTTCTTTTTTATGGTTGAATAATATTCCAGTGTGTGTGTGTGTGTGTGTGTGTGTGTGTGTGTGTGTGTGTACACATCACTGTTATCCATTCATGTATTGATGGACACTTTGGTTGCTTCCCTGTGTGTGTGTGTGTGTGTGTGTGTGTGTGTGTGTGTGTACACATCACTGTTATCCATTCATGTATTGATGGACACTTTGGTTGCTTCCCTGTCTTGGCTGTTGTAAATAATGCTGCAGTTAACATAAGGGGTGCATATATTTTTTCAAACTAGTGGAATTACTGGACCATATGGCATTCCTATTTTTAATATTTTAAGGAGCCTCCATACTGTTTTCCACCATAGCTGAGCTGATTTACATTCCCACCAACAGTGCACGAGGGCTCCTTTTCCCCCATATCCTCGCCAACGTTTGTTATTTCTTGTTTTTTTTTATTCTGGCCATTCTTATGGATATAAGGTGGTATCTCATTTGATTGGTATTTCTCTAATGATTAGTGATGTTGAGCATCTTTTCATGTGTCTCTTAGCCATCTGTATGTCTCTTTGGAAAAATGTATGTGTAGGTCCTCTGCCCATTTTTAATTGGATTACTTGTGGGGTTTTTTGTGTTTGGTTGTATAAGTTATTTATGTATTTTGAATATTAACCCCTTATCAGATATATCATTTGCAAATATCTTCTCCCATTTGGTAGGTTGCCTTTTTGTTTTGTTGATGGTTTCCTTTGCAGTGCAGAAGCTTTTTATTTTGATGTAGTCCCAATAATTTATTTTTGCTTTTGTTTCCCTTGCCTGAGGAGACCTATCTAGAAAAATGTTAACACTGAGGTCAAAGAAATTACTGCCTATGTTTTCTTTTAGTTTTATGGTTTCACATCTCACATTTAGGTCTCTAATTCATTTTGAGTTTATTTTTGTGTTTGTAAGAAAGTGGTTCAGTTTCATTCTTTTGCATGTAGCTGTCCTGTTTTCCCAACACCATATATTGAGGAGACTTCTTCCCCATTGTATATTCATGCCTCTTTTGTTGTAGATTAATGTACTGTGTAAGTGTGAGTATATTTCTGGGCTCTCTAGTTTTATAAAATCATTTTTTCTAGTTCTGTAAAAAATGCTATTGGTATTTTGATTGGGATTGCACTGAATCTGTAGATTGCTTTGGGTCATGTGGACATTTTAACAATATTAGTTCTTTCCATTTGTGTCATCTTCAATTTCTTTCATCAGTGTATTTTTATAGTTTTCTGAGTACAGGTCTTTCACTCCTTGGTTAGGTTTTCACCTAGATATTTTATTCTTTTTGGTGCAATTGTAAATGGAATTGTCTTAAAATCTCTGCTAGTTTGTTACTAGTGTCTAGAAACACAAGTGATTTCTGTGTATTAATTTTGTGTCCTGCATCTTTATTGAACTCACTTATTACTTCTAATATTCTTTTAGTAGTTTGGGGTTTTCTATGTAGAGTATCACGTCATCTGCAAATAGTTTTACTTCTTCCTTACCAGTATGGATGCCCTTGTTTGTTCTTGCTGTGGCTCGGACTTCCAGTACTAAGTTGAATAAGTGGTGAGAGAGGACATGCTTGTTTTGCTCCTGACCTTAGGGGAAAAGTGCTTAGTTTTTCACCATTGACTATGATGTTAGCTGTGGGTTTTTCATAGGTGGGCTTTTATTATTTTGAGGTATGTTCCCTCTAGACCCGCTTCTTAAGAGTTTTTAACATGATTGGATGTTGAATTGTATCAAATGCTTTTCTGCATCTATTGAGATGATCATATGATTTTTATGGTTCCAGAGTGTTTTCCAGTTCAATCACTATGTCACTCCAGGGCATGAGACAGCTGAGTGGAAAGACCACCTTTGGTAAGTGAAAGGGAAGAGTGGAAGTGGCCCGAGTTACTCACAGCTGCTGCTTTCCAAGTAAACAGCCTAACAGTGACATACACCATCAGAACATTTATAATTTTCTCAGTTTTATTAAGATATAATTGACATTTAATATTGTGTAAGTTTAGGGTATAAAATGTGATGAATTAATACATGTATGTATGGGGAGAGGATTACCACAGTCAGGTTAGCTAGCACTTCCAACACCTCATATAATTACCTTTGTGTGTGTATGTGCGTGTGGTGATAAAATCTACTCTTAACAATATTGTATTATGTACTTGAAAGTTGTTAACTATAGTCCGTATGTTGTACATTTGATCCACAGAATTTATAACTGGAAGTTTGTACCTTTGACCAGGATCTCCCCATTTCCCCTACGCTCTAGCCTGGGCAACTACCATTTTACATTCTGAGTTTGCCTTTTTCAGAATCCATATATAAATGAGAACATAGTTATTGCCTTTCTCAGACTTATTCCATTTGGGCATATGACCCTCAAAGTTCATCCATGTTGTTGCAAAAGGCAGAATTTCCTTCTTTTTCATAGATGAATAATATTGGGGTGTGTATTTCCATTCTTGATCCGTTCATCTGTTGATAGATACTTGTTTCCTTGTCCTGCCTATTATGAGTAATGCTGCAATGAACTTGGGAGTATAGATATCTCTTTGAGATGGTGATTTCATTTCTTTCAGATATATACCTATAAGTGGAATTGCTGGATTATAATGCTGTTCTGTTTTTAATTTTTTAAGGAACCTCCACACAGCCTTCCACAGTGGCTGCACCAATTTATATTCCCACTAACAGGCCATGAGAACCTTTCTTGTGTATTCAGAAATTAGTGGAAGGAGGTCCCAGGACTGGTTCAACAGTTCAATGCTATTATGGATTTAGGATCTTTTCTTTTTTCTACTCAGTCATTCTACAAATTGGCTTTTATTATCCTCTGGTTTAAGGTTGAGATTATGGCTGTCATATTGGCAAACCTCACAAAATAACTGGAGTACCTCAAACAGAAAGGATGGGGACAAGGACATAAAAGATCTTTTACCTCATGCAGTTGTTTAATCTTTGACAAAGTAAATCAGGGGAACAACTCTTATTCATAGCTCTCCAACAGATGATATTACCTGGAATTGGGTAGCAACCAACTCAGGTTAATCCCTGCAAAGCGCATACTGTCTTGATTCATCACTAAGGACCGGGACTCAGGCAGACTAAACAGAATTGCATATTATGCTATACAAGTATGCTTCTGATAACAGCCACTTTTTGTGGATCAACCAGTTCTTACAGGCCTAGTTACACCAAGTTATATTTGACTTAAAGCAACAGTGTTTTGAGAAAATTATAAACTGTGCATGCACAAAAAGGGTAAACCCTTTCCAAATTACCAAATCTCATGTTTCCAGCTCTGGGTCAAGTGATAGCAACACCAGGAAGCACAATGCAGTGAAGACAGCGTGGTTGCAGGGACGCGGACCCTGATTCCAGTACTCATCAACGTCGGTCACTTTGGGCAAGGTACTGAAGCCCTGCCCCTCACTTTTCTCAGCTGTAAAATATGAAGGTATTATCTTTAATGTAAAGGAGCTGTGAGACTTAAATGAGACACTGAATGGAAATCATACAGATGTCTGATGACTAGTAAGTACAGTTTGGTCGGCAGTGGTTGGTCGTGCATCGGAGTGTGTGTGTAAGACAGCTGTTTCAAAAAATACTCCCTGCCCTCCGGGAGCTTGTGGGTAAGGGAGCAAGCATTTGGAAAGGAAGTATGGTAGCAGAAGAAAGGGCATTAATACAATTAATACAATTAATTGGGGCATTAATACAATTAATATCGATTCTTGCAAATCGATATAAGTTATATTGCATACCAGTGGCTAAAAATAAAAATTTGTTCACTTCCCTACTGAGGATTACTTAATTGGGTCCTGATGTATCACTTGGAAGTAATGGATGTTTTTTACATAATAAAACCGTCACAGAAATTATTAGGAAACTTCCAGTGAATTTCCTAATGGAGAACCGTTTATATGGGGTGATTATTTATAGAGCTATTTTAAAATTGTGTGATGTGAGAATAATCACTATAACACAGGAGTTCACAGTTATTGAATATTTCTGTCCCAGGTTTTGCTCCAAGTACTTCACATGGATCAGTTCTTCCATACTCACAATGATCCCGTGAGCTAAGCAGAATTATGATGTCCATTTTCCTGATCAGAGGGGTTAAATGACTGTCTCAAGGTTGCAAATCTGGTAACAGGCAAAGCCAGAATTTGAACTCAGGAAGTGCAGCCCCAGCTCCCCTGCTCCCGACTGTTACCCTGTACAGTCTTTCAGTGGAAGCAGGGCTGGGGCTCACTGGCTCAACTGCTGAAGCAAGGCCAACGCAGATGAGCTCTCGTATCTAAGCAGGTGGCAGTTTGTCCTCGTGCACAGCTAGATAAAAAAGTTTAGTTTTGCCTAACTGGAATTCAGGAACAGGACGTGGATAATGTTCTAATTCCTGATGGGGAGGAGTGGGAGAAGGGACGATCCCATCACGGATGGGCCCAGATCGTCCACCCCCCTTCATTCCTCCATATCTTTGAATGGCTGCACTGTATGGATAGGAGCAGGACAAGGGAATTCCATCTCTCCAATAAATTATTTGATGGAAACAAACATGAAGTTTAATTTTAGACATGGCAAGTTCAAACTGAACCACTTGGTATAACAGAATTTGTTTTACCCTGGGAAACGATACCATAAATAAATACCCAAGCGCAAGAACAACTGTGCAAAAGTACACACGTAATTTGAAGATACTTTATTAAGATCAAAGGTTTTCCATTACATTTATTTAGAAATCCTTACTAGTCAAAAAGAAAATAAATAATAGAAATCTAGATCTTCAAGAAGATTTTAATAACAGTTTTGTTAATCTATGAAGATTACAGGTTTGTCAATTTTAAATTATTACGATTTAGATACATTCAATCATTACACAACACCAGGAATGTCAGCCTTAAAGATACTAAGAACATCTATATGAGTAATTAAAGCAACAGGAAAAAATATCTCCATTTCACCTTTTTAACTGACTCTAATTTGGTAATCATAGGAACATAGAATTTCCTGATCTCAGATTTTAAATATGTGGACTGAAAAATATAAACAAACATTGCTCCTCTCTCAAATACTGGCTGACACTGTCTTGGGAGCTGGCCGAACTAGCACAGTGAGGAGCACCGTGCCCGTCTCCTTGCTGGAGGAGGTCTGGGTGCAGACACGAGAGTCCAGGGCTTCTGCAAGTTACCAACAAGCCCCGGCACTGCCTAACTCACTTTGAACCTAATCTCTAAACATCAAAATGGCTGCATCAATATCACTTGCAAAGCCATGTAGCTAATAAAAGATTTCTCAAATTGTTAGGATGCCCCTTTTCGTTAAAGAAAAAAAAAACAAAAAACAAAAAAAGAAAACAAAAAAACCAAAACATTGTTCAGTTCTAGTGTGAAAAGGGAGAAAGATCTGGGCAGTTGTATTTTTACATAACACCCCATCACCACCAACAGCCAAAAGGACTCTCTTTCCACCACATTACACTACCCTCTACCCCCACGGGAAAGAATTCAGTTGGACTGCCTAAATTATTCAGACAATTGCCTAGATAATTATACGTTTTCCATTACTCTTTGTACAAGAAGTTTTGATTTAGAGGAGGTTTTAGCCAGGGTTCAAAGAGGGGTCTATTCTACCCAAACTCTCCGTGTAAGACTTGTATTTTCTTAGCGCAGCCATACAACTTTAAAGTATGGCAGCCCTCTTCCCCACTCTTTTAAAAAACTAAATGGCTTGCTGTTGAGTTTATAAATATAGAACTCACTGTCTGGACCATGTTAAGTAACATTTCATCTGATTGTTTTAGTGTTGAGTGTGTATCAAAGGCCACTGCAGTAGTTTTTGTCTGTTTCTAATATGAAATTTGACGGGTCTGAAGGAAATCCAGTGGATAACGCTACCAACTGTACGGGCGCTTATAACACTTGTGGGCTGTCTGTATACGAACAAAGGTCAAATATTTACATGGAATGTTGACCCTGACTTATAAAACTACTCTTTTAAATTATGACATCTTTACATACAATTTATTTTATGAATAGCTCCATTTGATAATTAAAAAAATATGCGTTTCAAAGATTTCATAAATATATAAAATTTCACTACATTCTATTTTTCTTTAAACATGACATCTAAACTCTCTTTACAAATCAACAAAAAATATTTTCTGTTTGAAAGTCACAGATGCAATGATTTTTGATTGGCAGGGTCTTACTACATGCAAGAATGGCAAGACATGTTCTCAACTTGCAGACCTTTCTAGTATCTTGAGCTATGTGATTTATTTGCTGAAGTTCAGTAGTAACAAAGAAAAATGAGAGCCCATCTAAATATTTACAATACAAGAGTCTTTCTTAAAATTCTTTAAAAATGGTTAAGATTAGGATGGTACCTGACCAGTGTTGAGAATTATTTTGATGATGAAGAGGTAAGTTAACATTACACAGAAAGTTTTCCAAAATATATCTTAGTTCAATTTAAATACATGATCAATTGCACATGTGAAAAATGATCACATTTTAACTGTATCAGTAACATGTAAAACATCTACTTTTAGAATAGGAATCACAGTCTTAAAATTTATTGGATAATGATCCTGAGGATGTACAAATAAAAATGTCCCTTGTAATCGTTACCCCCTTACACCTTATCACCAACCTTACAAAGTACCATAAGGAAAGGCGTTTAGTTATATATATAATCATTTTTAAGTCTTATCTTCCCTCATTAAATATTCAGTCACTGATATGATGTAGTCCTACGAGGCCTTCTCAAGCTATAACATGCAGGCCACTCACTAAGGCAAATGTGTCATAATTCCCTCAAGAAAGATTTTTAAATACACTCTAACTATATTGTATAAATGTAAGAAGAAGGTTGCGCTTTTAGACTAGTAAGAGGGCGCCTTACTGTCAGCCTAGTGAACCTCTAGTGACCCGTCCAAAGAAGAGCCACGCTGTCCTGTTTGCCCGGAGCTGCTCAAGGCAGCTAATACCCTCAACTGTTAACGTACAAACTTGATGGAGGGACCACGTCTGAGACCCGCCGAAGCACTGAACTCCGTATCAGTTCTCTAGCTGTTTCTCTCTAAAAAGTCCAACCTCATCTTGGAGATACAGCTGTATATTAAAGACAACCAGAAGGTTCAAAGCTCTGCTCAAAATACAGTACTGTGCACATTCAAATATTGTGTTTGGAGTAAGGCTGGAGAAAGACACAAACAAAACCAACATTCAGTTTTAAGCAAGACTGCACATCTACAACGGTGATAGAGATGAAAAAACCCGACCTCCAGAATGGTACCTGATTTCATCACACACTCTACAAAAAAGAGGACCGTGGGAATTTCCCTTAGTTATGAATGTAACCAGCTCACGGGAACCCAGTGGGCTTCTGTCTCTAATTTGTCAAAAGTTGTTTTTAGCTCATTGAATGCCACGGTGAGGTCATCATTTACTATAATTTTGTCAAAAAGATGACCATACTGATTTTCCATTATCTGTGCAGATTTAATCATTTCCTGAAAGTCTTCTTCCTGCAAAAGGAAGTATTAAAAAAACTTTGGTTAACCAGGCAATTTTATCACTTTCCATGGACGCAGACATTTCCACAACTGGCTTATCAGATGCTCTCCTGTGTTTACTCTTTCAGCCACAAATGAAAATGACCCTCTGGCCCTGCAAGTTCTTCAGACGTCGTAACTGCTAATGCTCTCTCAATCTGCTTGTAACTCAGCGGCTTGGACAGAGTTCCCACCTTCCGTGAATTGCAGGATTACCACTCACTCGTCATTACAGGGATACGTCAGTCAATATAATATGAAGTCTACTCACAGAGGCACAGAAAGCCGTTACAGTGCCATCACCCAAAATGTACGTACCCGAGTACGATCCTGCCTGGGTCGCGTTCTGGATCACAGCATCGCCCACACCGTGTCCCCCGAAGGCTCCCGCCTGCGCCCGTGATCCCACGTACCACTTACATCGTCTCACGGAGCATCACCGTACTTACTGTAAAAGGCTTTGCAGCACCTTGGTCATCTCTGCTTGAAATAATCTTTGCATTTTTTCTTGTCTCCCTCAAGCGCTCTATTGATGGAGGCTTTATAAATATCACGTAGGGCTTAAATTCTAGGGTCCTTAAATGCTTCACTGTCTGCAAGGAAGAAGATACGTTTTTATTTCTTTATAACGTCATGAGTGAATTTTACAGTAAAACCAAAGTTTCTTTCAAAGGAGAAAATTCCTTAAAATTATCTAATTAAGGCCAGTAGTTCTTTCAATATATTATTCAATCAGTTGTTGACAATTAAATGTCATAATTCTATACCCCTGAAAAAATGTTGGAGAATGGAAGTTGCCTTTTAAAATGTTTTGAAACATGTCATAATGAACAGAAGCAGCTAAAAATATCATAAAACTGATTTTTAAATCAAATACTCAAAAGATGCTATGAGTTAAATAACTCTGCACATGAAAGTCTTCCAAACATCCCATCTAAGCCTCTTCCTGATCTCAGGTAGGACTCTGTCATTCTGTCTCGTTTGCCATTCTGTCCTTTGGAGTGTCCTAAAAGGGCAAGCGTCTGCTTTCCATGAAGCTTGTCAACACTCTCCCATCAAAATATCTTACATAATTTACGCTGTGCTTCTGAGGACTCAGCTGCAGTTGAGGGGGAATGGTAAAAGGGTGGGGGTGTATCACCTCTTGACCTGTGTGTCAGGGCCTCCCCAGAATGTGAGTATAAACCACGAACTCCCCTGCAAGGTTATGGCGGTGGTGGGGGCGGGGCCGGAGTCTCTGTCCGCTAGACCCACGCTGAGGGAGCGGGACACGACTAGCCCCAGCACACTGGCAGGGAGACGCTGCATGAGCAGGAGTATCCTACCCGTCACCGGGGCCTAAGTGAAGGGGGCAGTGGCCCTGCTGATTCTTGGGATGATTTTACTCCAGGTTCATCCCCCTGAAGAGGAATGAAGGGCTTCTCCAGGCCATTCCGGCTCTTGGAGGTTGTGCACCCATCAGTGGAGCGAGACTCTGCGGCCTCTGGGTAACAAGGAAAACGCAAGGGGTTGGGTCCCTGCAGGAGGAGATGTGGTTCAAAAAGAACTGAATGGCTTCATCCACTGGCCTCCTCGGTCCTAAGTGTTCACAAGCAGCCCAGGCTGGCAGCAGGGATTCGCCTGACAGCTGCAAGAAGACCTCATTCAGCCCAACTCCTGGGAGATGCCCCACAGCTCTGGGTAGGGGGCATTGTACGCTTCTAGGATATGCAGAGAATCAAGAGAAAGAGGGCCAAGACCCAAAGTGTCCATTGAAAAAATTAAAAACGCTTATACTTAACACTTAAGAATATGTTATACATGTAGCAGCCTTTTTTTTTTTTTTTAATAAAAACTACACAGAAGAAATCTCTAAGAGCCCTTGTACTTGGCAAACACGGAATATAAACAAGAGTTACACACAGATCTTGTGGCTTCCCCTACTCCTCTTTTCTAACACTATGGGCCTTTTTTCCTTTTCCCTCTCACCAGAGACTTCTCAAATTACATTTAAATGCTTTTGTCATTAGGAAAGCCACAGATATGACAAAAGTGAGTAGCCTTCAGATCTGCCCCCATCCTGAAAGGTTCACATGAAGTGTGGCAGCTCGATGAATGGTTCATTGTTCACTTACGTGAGGCTGAACATCCAACAAACAAACTTTGTTTTTAGCCAGGACCGACCGCACAGAGTCTATGCTCGTGCCGTAGTAGTTGTTTTTATATTCACCGTATTCAATAAACCTGCAGGAAATCAGATCTGCATCAGAGCCATTTGTGAATTAATTACAGATATAAGTGGAAAGACATAATTCAAATATATAAAAGATTTTTGCTGAACATGTTGGTTTTTTTTTTTTACTGTGTTCAATAAAATGAGTAGGGCCAAGTCCTCCAGAATGTCAATTTTAAAAAATCTTGTATTTTACATTTTCAAATCAGTAACACTTGCTTGTATTACACTTAAGCAGAAAAAAAGTACTTCAGTCCAGCAGTACTCTGTTTTCCATCACCTCTTTTTCAGAACTAATGCAATGCAATAAAACAGTGAATAAGCCAAACAATAGAAACTACTGAAATTTCACTGCATGCTACAGAGTAACCACGCTCAGCTTTAGAACGACAGGAGGAACTGCTTGGTGGCTAATGGAAGCAGGGCAGCCGATTACGTGCTATAAAAACACAATCGCTGTGCCAAACGTGGAAAAAAAGCATTTTGATGTTTCAATAAAATCCCCAAATCCTGCATTAAAACACACATTGCTCCCTGATACCCTAAAATATTCCCGCTGAAGCAAATGGAGGACCTGGGGAGGTGGGGGAGTTAGAGCTGGCCAGAGGACATGGTACAAGCAAGGTGATGAACAGTATTTTTAATTGTTTGAAGAGCCAATGAGGGAGAGAGGTGTGCATGGAAGAGATCGTGGAACTAGGAATCTATTACATCGTTGTTAGTTTTTTAAAGAAAATTCTATTCAAATTCTATGTTAAGATTCAATGAGTGGCGAAGAAAGAGGTCACAATAATATACGACCAACATTCCCTCTTCCTTCAAAATGATTCCTACCCGTTTAAATACTTACCAGAAACATAGCAGCTCTAGGTTACTAAAAAATTACAGGTGAAGATTGGTAACACCTACTAATTGAATTATCACCTTTTTATCCATTTCAAATATTATAAAACTTAAAATATATTTCAAATGGAAGGTAACCCTCAGTTGCCTAAAACTGGATACAGAGGCACAGGCTTAAAAATAACAGTCAAACAAAAACTTCCACATACTTGTTATTTTGTACATCTGTCTCGAACAAATGCTTGGAAATGAAAATATATTCCACACCATCACTCTCCTGGCTTCTTCTTGCTCTGGTTGTGTCTGCAATTTAATTAAAAAGAGTTTACAAAAGTTTACATCAGCCACCCGGAGGAAGATACTAAAAAAGAAATCATCATGTATTAAAGTATTTTTCGGGGTGCCTGGGTGGCTCAGTCGCTTAAGCATCTGCTTTCAGCTCTGGTCATGATCCCAGAGTCCCGGATCTAGTCCCTCCTTGGGCTCCCTGCTCAGCAGAGAGCCTGCTTCTCCCTCCATCCCTCACCCTGCTTGGCATTCTCTCTCTCGCTGTCTCAGATAAATAAAGAAAAATCTTTAAAAAAAATTAAAAAATAAAAATGTACTTTTCATAAGCCAGATTTAAAAACTTAGGAAAAAGCAGATTAGCTAATAAAGTGTCATTCAGATTTCTACTGACTTGAATATGGATTCAAAATTAAATCGCATTGGGTCTGTGCTATTCATTATTTTCAAGGTGCTGTAATATATTAGATAAAAATGGTATTTTAACCCTTGAGGAAAAACTCCTGTCTTTTGCAGATCATGCTTATTATCATATTTACTGATTGCTGAAACAAGTCTAATGCCTACTAGGTTGTAAGGTAAACTCTGAAATTATTTTACTGTCTTCCACACACAGTGCATAGTGAGTATGCCATCAATGTTTTGTTTTACTAACTGACTGAATTCGAAGACCTCTGTGTGCTATTCATTCCTCCTTTGCAAAATTATAAACACCTTCTTAGAATACTACGTTGCCTGTCTGCTACTAAGTTACAATGGAGCAGAAAATACAGGATTAACTATAAAAACATAACCAAACCTAAGGAGTTGCATGCCAACAGGGCAAGCGAAAAACTGACCATAGTCCATCCTTCCTGCAGCTTACAGCTAAAAAACTCTGGGCCCAGACAACTATCTCAGCACTCTGAAAATAAATAAAGCAGGCAGACTGTGGAGAGGAATCAACCTGCATGGGGCAGAGTTTTAAATTTTGTTTCTTCTTAGCTTTACCCTGAGGGTGGGAACATTTACAGAGCAGCACGCTGTTCTGGATGACTCAATTCCAGTAGGAGCCCTTTTTGGTGAAAAGAACCAAGAAAAAACAAAAAGCCCTTACAAATTGAAGAGTGTGGAGGTAATCCAGGAACACTGGTGAAGAAAATATTCTAATGCTGTGTAGGAACCAAGATCAGCTGAAGAATAACCCCACTTGCGGTTCAGACTCAAGCTAACACTGTTCTCAGATGTGGACTGAGACTAGAACACACAAGTCTCAGCCTAACCTGTGAATAACAGCAGTACAGAACACCCCCAAACCAATGTAGAAAAGGCTTAGAGAACTGAGCTGAGATTTGAACTAGGCACACCACTATCAGACTCTTCCCTGAACCATGTGACAGGGAAGACCCAAACCAGTGTAGCAAAAACTTAAGAGAACTGAACTGAGATTGAAACAACTCACAGAAAATGAGACAGAACTTAAGGTGTAAACGTAAAAGGGTGATTACTTGCTAAAATGAAAACATTCTCCAGACTGTTCACGCCCCTTTCAAAGTGCTCAGATAGCTGTCTTGGGCCCAGAGTTTCTAGTTGTTATTAGCAGTAAGGATGGGCTGTAACCAGGTTTCACTTGCCGCGTTGGCACTGCAACTCCTCATGGTTTTTGTTTGTTTTTAAAGTTAATCCTGTCTTTTCTAATCCAGTGTAAGCAGGACCTAGAGTTTATACAACAGTGCATTCATAATATCCATAATGCAATTTAAAATTATTCAGGATACAAGAACTAAGAAATTATGACCAATTCTCAAGAGGAAAATGGTAGATGGCAACTCTGAATGACCCAGAAGTTAGAACTACCAGACAAAGAATTTAAGGCAACTATTTAGAACTGTGTTTTAGAAAGTAAAGGAAAACACATCTGAAATGAATGAAAATATGAATTCTCAGAGAAATGGAAACTATAAAGAAGAACCAAATGGAAATTTTAGAACGGAAATATACAATATCTAACAGTAACAAGTTGCTAGATGGGCTAGGCAGCAGAAAGGAGAGGATGGAGAAAAAAGCCAATGAACTTAAAGGCAGACCAATGGAAATCATAAAATCGGAGCAACGAAGAAAAAAAAAAGATTGAAAAGATATATATTACACAGGTCCCTCGGGCTCCATTTATATGTAATTTGGATGCTAGAGGAGACGAAAAAGATATTGAAGCAAAAAAAAAAAAAATGTATTTGAAGAAATAATGGCCCTAAGCTGCTAAAATTTGGTGAAAGACAAACATTTTTCAAATTTCAGAAGCTCAACACATCTCAAATAGGATAAATTCAGAGAAAAATCACGCCTAGACACATTGGAACCAGAGTACAAACAGACAAAGATAAAGAAAAAAAATCTTAAAAGCATCTAGTTAAAACCAATACAGTACACGAGGAATAATGATTTCAATGACTACGGATTTATTATAAATCGTAAAAACAAGAACTTAATGAAATTAATTATCTAGACTTAAAGTACTGAAAGAAAAGAACTTCACCTAAAATATCCTTCAAGAGAAAAAGGCAAAACGAACACCTTCTCAGAAGAGAGACTAACAGAATTCATCAGCATCTGTTCTAAAAGAATATTCAAGGAAGTTTTTAAGCTAAAAGGAAATGTTAAGAAGGAAATTTATATCTTCAAGGAATGAAGAGCAACAGAAAGAACAGTTGAGTAGAAACAGAAGTCTGTTTTCTTACATTCCTTAAACATACACACACACATAAAAATAACTGATTTAAAAGTTATAATATCTGGTAGAGTTTTCAATGTACGCAAACACACACGTTTGTCATCTAGCACAAAAAGGACTAGAACAAAAAGGGATTTAAGTGATTGCAAGGTTTCTATATATTATGTGAAATGGCATGAAGTTAACTCTAAGTAGCCTGTGAATGGTTAGACATTAAGCATGTCATAACCCCTAGAGCAACCAGTAACAAGTAAGGCAAAGACATAAAAGCAGAGAGCCAACAGATAAATTGAAATGAAACACTAATAAACATTCAAATAATAATAAAAGAAATAAAAAGCAAAAAAAAATCAGGATACACAGAAAAACATAAAAGTATCTTAATCATTTCCACAATTCAATAAATGTTAATTTATATACTCCAATTAAAAGGCAGAGAGAGAATGGATGAAGAAGCAAGGCCCTGGTACAGGCTGTCTATAAGTTTATAAGAAAGACACATTAAATATAAGGACACAGATAAGTTGAAAGTGAACAGATGGAAGACTGTATGTGTACCATGTAATCAGTAAGCATAAGGCAGCTAAAGTGTCTACTTTAATACCAGACAAGAGACTTCAAGAAAAAGAGTATGACCAGAGATGATGAAGAATGTTTCATAATGATAAAAGAGAAACTTATAAAAATTATAAATTTGTACACATAATAGCAAAACTTTAAAATACATGAAGCAAAAATTGGCTGAGTTGAAATAGAGAAATGGACAAATTCACAATCAGAATAGGTTTTACCACCTCTCAACAACTGATAGAGCTGGACAAAATACCAGTAAGACATGGGATCTACACACCACCACCACCGTCAGGGGTCTAATTAATACCTGTGTAATGCTACATCCAATAACTGCAAAATACACATTCTTTTCAAGTGTACATGATGTATTTGTCAAAAGGTAGATCACATGCTGGCCCATAAAAAGTCCCAATAAATTTAAAAGAAGCCAAATCATAAAGAGTCAATTCTCTATAAACCATATAATAATGAAAAACCAAAAATAAGATATCTAGGAAAACCTCAAATATCTGAAAATTAAATAACACACTTCCAAATATTATGATTCAAAAATGAAACACTAAAAGTGAGCAAATACTGTGAAGTACATGACAAGGAAAATACAACCTATCAAAGTTATGGGATAGAACACAGTGCGCAGCAGGAAACGTATCTTTGCGTACTTCTGTTAGAAAAGAAGATCTAAAATCAGTGACTGAAAGTTCATTTTAAAAACTGCTAGAAAGAGCACAGCCAAGGAAACAGTCAAAAAAACTAAGAGGCAGCCCACGGAATGGGAGAATATATTTGCAAAGGACACTAACAGATAAAGGACTGGTATCCAAGATCTACAAAGAACTTCTCAAACTCAATACACGAGAAACAAATAAACAAATCATAAAATGGGCAGAAGATATGAACAGACACTTTTCCAATGAAGACATACAAATGGCTAACAGACACATGAAAAAATGTTCAAAATCATTAGCCATCAGGGAAATTCAAATCAAAACCACACTGAGATACCACCTTACGCCAGTTAGAATGGCAAAGATAGACAAGGCAAGAAACAACAATTGTTGGAGAGGATGTGGAGAAAGGGGATCCCTCCTACATTGTTGGTGGGAATGCAAGTTGGTACAGCCACTCTGGAAAACAGTGTGGAGGTCCCTTAAAAAGTTAAAAATTGAACTACCCTATGACCCAGCCATTGCACTACTGGGTGTTTACCCCAAAGATACAGACGTAGTAAAGAGAAGGGCCATATGCACCCCAATGTTCATAGCTGCATTGTCCACAATAGCCAAATCATGGAAGGAGCCGAGANTAGCATCAAACTTTACATCAGAATCCAGGGATGTACTGTATGGTGACTAACATAATAAAAAAAATCATTTAAAAAAATTAAAAAATAAAAAATAAAAATAAAAATAAAAACTGCTAGAAAGAAAAGCTCAAAGTAAACCCAACCCAAGGAGAAGAAAATAATAAACAGAAATTAACAAAATACAAAAAAAGGGAAAAAAAAACGACCAAAATTTAAAATCTAATTACAGTGATTAAGAGAACAAAAATTGCCAATATAAATAATGAAAAAGGAGTTATTATCAGAGATCCTATGGCTATTAAAAAGGATTAGAGAATATTACGCACTACTTTATGCCAACATCTTTGACAATTTAGATGACACGGAAAAATTTCTTGAAAGTATAAAGAACCAAAATTGAAACAAAAGGAAACAATATCTGAGCACCCCTGTATCTACTGCATAAATCTATTTTTTAAAGATTTTATTTACTTATTTGAGAGAGAGAGAGCACAAACAAGCAGGGGGCGGGCCAGAGGGAGAAGCAGACTAGCTGCTGAGCAGGGAGCCCGACATGGGGCTTGATTCCAGGACCCCAGGATCATGACCTGAGCCACAGGCAGATGCTTAACCGACTGAGCAACCCAGGCACCCTAAATATATCTGGTTTTTAAAACCTTCCCCAAAAGAGTACAGGCCTAGATGGCTGATGAAGTCTGCCCATCATTAAGAATGAAATCACACAGGGGCGCCTGGGTGGCACAGCGGTTAAGCATCTGCCTTCGACTGAGGGCGTGATCGCAGCCTTATGGGATCGAGCCTCACATCAGGCTCCTCCACTATGAGCCTGCTTCTTCCTCTCCCACTCCCCTGCTGTGTTCCCTCTCTCACTGGCTGTCTCTAACTCTGTCGAATGAATAAATAAATAAATAAAACCTTTTAAAAAAAAAAGAATGAAATCACACGAATCCTACATCAACATATTTTTTGCATAAACAGGAATCACTACTTAATTCACTTTATGATACTATAACCCTAATAGTAAAATCTAACAAAGACATAAAAAATATTACAGACCAATCTCCCTCATAAATTTAGATGCAAAAGTTCTTAACAAAAATATTAGCAAGTTAAATTCAACAATACACTTTCAAAAAAGATACCAGATCATGACCAAGTAGACTTTATCTCATGAATGAGAGGTTGGCCAAACATCTGAAAATCAATGGAATTCACAATAGAATGAAGGATAATACATGATCATTTCAATGTATCTAGAAAGAGCATTAGAAAAAATTTCAACACCCATTCATGACAAAAAGTCTCAGCAAACTAGGTATCACAGAGAATGCTTTCAAACAAATAACAGGGCATCGATGAGTCAACATCATACTTAATGGTAAAAGATGGGAGTTATATTCCCTTGAGATCAGAAACAAGGCAAGTCTGCTAAATAACATGAAAAAATAACTTGAAATGGATCAAGACCTAAATGTTAAATGTAAAACTATAAAACTTCTAGAAAAAGCAGAATGTCTTTGTGACCCTGAGATAGAGGATTTTTAGACAGAGCACCGAAAGCACAAAACATAAAATAATAAATTAGACTTTGTCAAAATTAAAAACTTTTGGTTTTTGAAAAACAACATTAAGAAAATGAAAAGATAGGATGCCTGAGTGGCTCAGTTGGCTAAGCGTCTCACTCTTGATATCAGCTCAGGGTAGAAGTCTCAGGGTCCTGAGACTGGGCCTAGCATTGGGCTCTATGCCAGATGCAGAGCCTGCTTAAGATTCTTTCTCTCCCTCTGCCCCTCCCCCACCTTGTGCTCACTCTCAAAAAAAAAAAAAAGGCAATCCACAGACTGGGAAGAATATATGAATAACACACTTATCATATAAGAGACAGATCCAGAATATATAAAGAATTCTCAAAGCTCAGACAACACAATTTTTAAAAATGGGCAAAATATTTGAATAAACACTCTACCAAAAGAGATGATGCAAAAATGAGTGTGTCCACGAAATGCTGTTCAACCTTATTAGTCATTAGTTAAATGCAAATTGAAGTACAATGAGATACCACTACACACATATAGGCATACCTAGCTTATTGTGCTTCACAGATACTGTTTTTTGTTGTTTTGTTTTTAAAACAAATTGAAGATTTGTGGCAAGTCTATCAGCGCCATTTTTCCAACAGTATTTGCTCACTTTATGTCTCTGTGTCACATTTTGGTAATTCTCGTGGTGTTTCCAACATATTTGTTATGGTATCTGTGATCAGTGATCTTTGATGTTACTATTGTAGCTGTTTGGGGTGCCATGAACTTTTCTCACATAAGATAGTGAACTTAATCAACAAATGTGTGTGCTCGGACTGCTCCAGTGACTGGCCATTTCCCCGATCTCTTCCCCTTTCCTCAGGCCTCCCCATTCCCTGTGACAACAATATTGAAATTAGGCCAATTCAAAACCTTACAATGGCTTCTAAGTGTTCAAGTGAAAGGAAGAGTCCCACCTTCTCACTTTAAGTCAAAAGCTAGACATGATTAAGCTTAGTGAGGAAGGCATGTGCAAACCTGAAACTGGCTGAAAGCTCTTGCACCAAACAGTCAACTTGTGAATGCAAAGAAAAATTCTCGAAGGAAATTCAAAGTGCTACTTCAGTGAATGCACGAATGATAAGAAAGTGAAACAGTCTTACTGTTGATCTGGAGAAAGTTTGAGTGGTCTGGAGAGAAGATTACACCAGCCGTGACATTCTCCTAAGCCAAAGCCTGATGCAGAGCAAGGCCCCGACTCTCTTCAGTTCTATGAAGGCCGAGAGAGGTGAGGAAGCTGCAGAAGAAAAGCTGGAAGCTAGCAGAGGTGGGTTCATGAGCTTTAAGGAAAGAGGCCGTCTCCATAACAGAATAGCACAAGGTGAAGCAGCAAATGCTGAGGCAGAAGCTAGAGCAAGTTCTCCAGAAGATCTAGCCAAGACCATTAATGAAGGTGGCTACACTAAGTAGATTTTCACTTAAATGAAATAGCCTTATGTTGGAAGACAACGCCATCCAGGACTTATAGCTAGGAGAAGTCAACGCCTTGCTTCAAGCTTGAAAGCACAGTCTGGCTTGTTAGGGGTGAATGCAGCTGATGACTTTAGGTTGAAGCCAGTGCTCACTGACTGTTCCGAAAATCCCAGTGCCCTTAAGAATTATACTAAATCTACTCTGTCTATACCCTGTACATGGAACAACAAAGCCAGGATGACAGCACATCTATTTACAACATGGTTTACTGGATAGTTTAAGCCCACTGTTCAAACCTAGTGCTCAGAAAGATTCCTTTTAAAATACGACTGCTCATTGACAATGCGCCTTGTCACCCAAGAGCTCTGATGGAGAGTACGGTACAACAAGATTGTTATTTTCATGCCTGCTAACAACATCCATTCTGCAGCCCATGGATCAAGGAATAATTGTGGCTTTCAATTATTATTTAAGAAATACATTTCTGTAAGGCTATGGTTGCCATAGACAGTGATTCCTGTGATAAATCTGGGCAAAGAAAATTGAAAACTGACTTGTGGAAAGAAAACTTTCCTTTGGAAAGGATTCACCATTCTAGATGTCCTTAAGAACATTTATGATTCATAGGAAGAGGTCAAAATATCAACATTAACAGTTTGGAAGAAGACGACTCCAGTCCTCATGGATGACTGTGAGGGGTTCAAGCCTTGAGTGGAGGAAGTCACTGCAGATGTGGTGGAAACAGCACAAAAATTAGAATTAGAAGCGGAGCCTGAAGATGGGAATTACTGCCATCTTGTGATAAAATTTTAACGGATAAAGAGATGCATCTTACAGATGAGCAAAGAAAGTGGCTTCTTGAGGTGGTGAAGAATCTTTGAAGATTGTTGAAATGACCAAAAAGATTTAGAGTATTACATAAACTGAGCTGATAAAGAAGCACAATGTTTGAGAGGACTGCGCCCATTTTGGGAGAAGTTCTATGGGTAAAATGCTATCAAACAGCACTGCATGCTACAGAGAAATAGTCCATGAACGGAGAGTCCATTGATGCACCAAACCTCATTGTCTTATTTTAAGAAATTCCCATAGTCATCCCACCTTCAGCAACCAGCACCCTGGGCAGTCAGCAGCCAACCACCTCAAGACAAGACCCTCCCCCAGCAAAAATAAGACTACTCACTGAAAGCTGAGATGATGGTCAGCATTGTTCAACAGTGAAGTATTTTAAAATTAAGGTAAGCACGTTGTTGTTTCAGACATAATACTACTGCACACTTAAGAGACTACAGGTATAAGCATAAATACTATTTCTTTTGGGAATAATTTTTATATGTACTGGGAAACCAAGAAATTCATTTGAGCTGCTTCACTGCCGTATTCACTTTATTGTGGTGGTCTGAACTGAACCGTAATATCCCTGAGATAGGTCTGTACCACGCGGAGATAAATTTAAAAGGCTCACTATATCGACGGTCAGCAAAGCTGTAAAACACCGAGATCCTGCATACACTGCTAGTGGGTTGGGAAATGGTATAACCATTTTGGAAAATGGTTTGGTAGGTTCTTAAAAATTAACTATGATCTGGCCATTCTATTACTACTTATTTACCCAACAGAAACAGAAACATATGTTCATCAGGCTATTTAGCTTATAGGTTTATCTGTAAAAACGAAACATGGTGGGGGGGAGCCCCCAAGCATCCATCAGCAGGTAAATGGAAGGCTAAATAAATTATAGTATTTCCATACAGTGGAATACCACTGAGCAATGAAAAGGGATGAATTGTTGATCTGTGAACAACCTCGGTGAATCTTAAACTCATGCTGGGTGAAATAAGCCAGGCAAAAAGAATTTGGGAACATACTGTATAATTTTATCTATATAAAGTGCTAGATGATTCAAACTAATGTGTAGTTTCAGAAGGTAGATCCATGGCTGCCCAAGGCCAGGGGGAGAAGGATGGATTACAAAAGGCATGGGGAGATTTTCTGAAGAGACGGAAATGTTCAGTATGTTGACTGTGGTGATGATTTCATGTGTGTCTACACACGTTAAAATTGATCTAATCGTACACATTAAGTATGTGCAGCTTATTTACTTCAATTATATCTCAATAATATATAAAAGGAAAACTGTGGGAAGTGAGAAAAAAGTAACCCAATACAAGAAGTAATGGATTTATAAAACCCGATTAATTTAAATTATATCCACAATTTTAATGGACTTCTATTTAGTTACCAAGCATATTTTAATATAACATTCAGGTCTCCTGAAACTGTTTTTTGTATTTCAACTAGTAAAGCACCAAGAAGGTATGCTATTTTTTATGAAGTGTCACACCTTTTGCAGGAATACCATGAAATACTAATAAATTTATTTCTATCATGAAAGCTAAGAATGAATTTCACAACAGAAATAGAATCTGTTAAGTGTATATCATGTAATATGCATCTGAGAGTTTGAAAGATATTAAAATTGGTATGATGCTCTGCTTTGGAATTTAGGTTAATATTCATTTATTACTTCAACAGTTTCATTTTTGTTTACTGCTGTTCCTTTACCAAATAGTAAGCCTCATAAAAATGTATTGTTGAAAATCAAAACTGAGAATTTTACGTGCATTAATTTGTCTCTGACGAACTGAGAAAAAGTTATTTTTATTCACTCTGAAAATGCAGCACACACAGTTTTAAGGATCCCTGCCCTGACATATGCAGTCCCTTGGGAAGGTTAAAAGTAGAAATACATCACGCGAACAAGACATTTATGGCACTGCCAAACACATTTAAAAGTGAACATATCTACACTCAGAGTGTCTGCTTATCAGAAGCACCCCAAATTATCCAGGCCTGATGTAACTTTACCACTGAAGAATTTTAGTTTTAATCGCAGTGAGAAGGGAACTCAAAGGGCAAGATGGACATATTAACCACAATGTAGGCCACCACTCACTAAAGTTCACTGTCTGAGTACCCCCTTTGTTGACAGTGTTAAGACAAACACTGAACAAATCCGAGACCAACTCCAAACTCGACCTTCTTCCCCTGCTTCAACAAAATTCCCAAATAACTGCCATGGTGAGACAAGAAAAAAAAAATTTTTTTTAAATTGGTACCCTAGTTCTTACATATATATTTTAGAAATCTCAACTGAGGTTTTCTATGGACAAAGAAGTGTTACAGAACATGAGTTCCCTGAAACCTATGAAAACATGTAACTATGATATATGCCTTCACAAGAAACCACAAAGTGATTAACAGGTGTGGTTGACGATGAGTGCCCAAATTCCAGACTAGACTTTGGAATCCATCAAGTCTTTGACATCGACTGCAATACTGTTTGTTAACTACTTTATTTTAATTTCCTGAGACAGCCTTTTGAAAGGCTGGTTGTATTAACAGTCATTTAAATGTGCTGCTGGTCACCTAGAGCCTCACCACAGTGTCGATGCTGCTCACTGAGGCTGGAATTTGCCACAAAGAAGCAAACCAGCAGAGAACAGGCCTCGGCCACCACCTTCTTTAAAAGCAGCTTGGAATGTTTAATGTGGTGACATCGGTATTTTGTAAAGATCATCTAATCTGTTCTGCCATTGTAGCCCGAGGGCGGCAGTATTTACCTCACTTAGCATCCCTTTAAATAATTGTTTTTAAATTGCAATAATTATAGATTCACAGTAAGTTGCAAAAACAGCCCAGAGAAGATCCCATGTAACGATCACTCCATTTTCTCCAATAAAGGAAGGCGTGCATCTTCCATAACTGTAATGCGGTCGAGACTAGCAAAACGAAGTCCGGAAACCACAGTGAACTAAAGTACCAAGTATTTCTTTTTAATGTACAGAGAGTGCACACGTAAGCTTAATGAATTTTCACAGTTCGGAAAACACCTGCGAGAGCAGCGCTCGACCACGGAACAGGACATTTCCAGCACTCCAGAACCACCCTGCCAACCCACCTCCTCAAGATTTCTAAGAGCACATGCTAGCACTGCTTTTATTGTATTTGTAAAAATGGAGTCATACCACATATTCTCTTTTGTGTCTGCCTCTTCTCGCTGAACATGTTTGGGGGATTCATTTGTGTTGCTGTGTTGCAGTGGCAAACCATGCATTGCTGTCTTCCGCTGTGTGAATATAGCATCACGTACCTATCTAGTCTACTCCTGCTGGGCATTTGGGTCGTTTCCAGTTTGAAGCTCTTGTGCATAACGTTTCTAAGATTATCCGAGGGCATGCTGTGTGCGTCTCTGCTGGCTGTGTCCTAGGAGTGGAACCTCGGGGTCGTGGGGTAGATGTTCGCTCAGCCTTAATAGACACCACCACTTAGTTTTCCAAAGTGGGTGAAATTAATTTACACTCCCACCAGCAATGTGTGAGAGTTCCATTGCTCCACATTGTTTTCAACTTACTCATTCTGGTGGAGATTTAGTAGTACATTTTGGGGAAAGATTTATAGTTAAACATAGAACAGAATACTGGTCGAATAATCAAAGCAATAATTTTTCTCTAGATAAGCAAGCCTCTACCTGGAGTATTTTACAAAGCAAAACAATCTCAAATTCCAACACTGTTCTTAAAATATATTCTTCTGTAATTAATTAAATCATCCGGAATTCATGCTATGGCTGTATTTTCCAAAGATGTGCAGTGTTACGAGTCACTTGGGATATATAAAATAGACTTTCAGGCATTCTGTCAGGTTTCCTGAAGGAGAATCTTTGGAAAGGCCTTGGAATCTTTTCCTAAGAAGCCCAAGAGATTTTTATCATCAGGCGAGTCTGGAAAACACTGCCCTGTGGGGATTCTCTGACATTAACACCTGTTTAAAAGTGAATCTGAGTGGAAAATTACCACTTCGGGGATTTCTTTGGAGAGTCCCAGCCCCAGAACCCTTCTGTCAATTCCTTTAACAACCTGAGAGACAGATGTCATCTGAAGTGTTGGACAGATTGAGGCCAAGTACGTTGCCCTAGGTCCTTGAGTAACAACAAAACTGTCATGACGGGTTATGCTGGGGAGACAGCCTTATTGGTATTTATCATCTTCCAAATAAATCGATGTTTATTACTAACTGTGACACAATAAAGAGCATCCGCAGTTGGACAAGACTGTGTAGTGTTGTACGGGGGCAGGAGGGACATGAAAAGTGGAGTCTTGGTGGGTGCAACTATGACGTGTACAACTCTGGGCAAGCCCATCTCCTTTCTCCCTGCTTCCTCCTCTGTGGCAGGCAGATGTCGCCCAGTGGTTGGGACGATGAAATGAAGACAAAGGAGATGAATACATGGTAGGAAATTAATGCATGCATTTTTTTTCCCCTTTGTCATGTTTTTCCACCCTTCAGGTACTTTGTAATTGCTAAGACTGACAACTGTTTTGTAAAATTCTTGAATTACCCATATATTGTGAGTCAGCTTTTGCAAGAAAAGTGAATAATTAAAGTTTAAAAAAAAAAAAAGGAAAAAAACACTGTTTAATTCCACATTTCCACATTTTCCTTTCCTTTCATCTCTCTGTTGGTGGAAACCAACAGCCCTGTAACGTATGGCTGAAAATGATTATAAACAATAATTTGGAAAAATGCAGTAACAAGGAGTAACTTGAGGTAATAGAGAACTATAATTTTAAAATAAAGTTGAACTCTTCCAAAACTAGAGAACACTGCTCAAGGCCATATACAAACAGTTGTGTTTTTTGTTTTGTTTTGTTTTTAACAGTACCAAAACCACTTGAAAAAGCCAACATTTCAATTTTAGCCTTTTAGACGGCTTTCTAACATCAGCATATTAAGTAGTCAAATGGCATTTATTCTGGAGATCAAAATGCTTCCAGCATCACATGTCACTTGTAAGAAAGCCTATGAAAACCTTTTATAAAAATAGATCTAATTCTGTGTACTGAAAAGAAGCCCACCATATTTGGATTATATGGCCGTGAAAGGCCCATTTAACACCATCTGCCAATTACTACATATAAAAAGTAATTAAGAAAGGCTTCTATTAGAAGAGGTCTCCTTTGGCTCTCTGTGGGTTGGTCCTTCTGATCTTAAACCTGGTGAAAACCTCTGGAAAACATCAGCACTTATTTTAGAAAGTAGAAGAGTCGGGCGTTTATTTAGGAGAAAATCTGTAAATACTAATCTAGTGTCATATGCGTATTAAAATTCACCACAAAAACTGAGGATAGAGAAGCCGTGATAACAAACGTCCTGCCGACGGTCTCTGCAGTCTGGGGCAATCCCTTCACTCCCGTGCCTCAGTTTCCTGCATACTTGCTAGAGCTGTTGTGGGTCCAGAGGCTGGATGCCTGGAACAGGCCCGGGTGCCACCCACGCTATGTCAGTGCTAACCGATCGCTACTGGGGGAGCAGGGAACTTACGGGGCACTGTCACGCCGTAGTGTTGGCTGTCACTGATGAGGAGCTTTCGTTTCAGTTCATTCAAGCCTACTCCTACAGGGCCTGAAAGACAGCAGAATACAAACACGGCATGAAACAAAACACCATATAAACACGTCCGTAATTCACAGACTGAGAACGTGGATCCCACCTGGCATCCCAAGTAGAGTGTCTCGAGGTAAGGTGTACCTAAGGAAAAGCTAGTTCGTTTGCTGCTTCTTCACTATGAAAATTTAAATCCCTGCCTTTCAAAGATGAGAAATAGTTAGGTTTTCAGTGAAACACACGCCAGAGTATCTGAGTCTATCACCGAGTGACGGTATCCGGAAGAGCCTAAAAAAGTATATATGCCTGAGACAGCCGAAGTGCAGAGCTGGGCACCGGCTGTTTCGATTTCAGATGTTTTTAGAGCTTAATAAAAGAACATCCTTGAACGTTAATTGTATTTTAGAACCAAATCTAATGATGCGTTTTACATTTGCAAAACCATCCGCCACATGTACCTCGGTCAAGGTAACTCTCCTGACACTGCTTTCAGTGGGTCCTTAAGCATTTGACAACCGGCACAGGCCGGAGGTGCTGAAAGCAGTCCGTGTATAGCGAGTAAACACCCCCCATGGACAAGGCACAGTGTAGATGCCATGGGGAACAGAAGTGAACGCCGCCTTCAAAGAAAGTAACCGGGTTGAGAGAGTCACACAAAACGATTATGAGACTGGGCGCAAGGTTTCAAGGAGGAGTCCAAACACAAGTTAGAAGGTCACAAGCCCCGAATGGCTAACGTCTCGCAACTCCACCATCAGGGCGGTGCAAGCGTCGGGCAGAACGCAAGCTGCAGGCCCGGACTGTCCTGGGTTAGAGTCCCCTCTTCACTACTCCTTCCCCTGGTGATGCTGGATGCCGGGGTCTGCATGTGTGCGCCCCCCACCCCCAATTCACGTCTTGGAATCCCAGCGCCCAAGGCATTAGAAGGTGGGGCTTTTAGGAGGTGCTTAGGTCATGGTGGAGCTCTCAGAAAGGGATCGGTGCGCTTGAAGAAGAGATTCCACAGAGCTCCCTCCACGTCCAGCATGTGAGGACACAGCAGACGTGTGTGACCTGGAAGAGGGCCCTCGCCCGGCTGTGAGGCACCTGTCCACCAACTGCCAGCCTCCAGGACAGTGAGTAGTCAATTCCCGTTGTGGACAGGCCACCCCGCCTACGGTATCTCATAACAGCAGCCCGGGGGGAGGGGGGCTGCGTCCCTAAGAAAGTTATTGTCTTTGAGCCTTGATTAGACTCATGCTAATTCGGAAAGTAATCACGCTCCCTCTCTTGGAAGGATCCCATGAATCCAGGCATTTGTATTATTCCCTTGGCTACTTCCTCTTATGGGCTTTGAGAAGAATAAGGTTTTATGCTGGACAATGAACAGACAGGTGGACGGAGAAGAGAATGGAGAGCATCTTGGGTGGAGGGAAAAGTTGAGTGAAGGTGAAGTTGGAGTTGGGGGGCTGTGCCCTCCTTGCATTACTGACACTTTTAGGGCCCTCCCCTGTCTCCCCTGCTGGTCACTCACTAACACCTTCCATCTTTCTGAGAACTGCTGTCAAGTACCAATTCCCTGGTGCTCAGCTCTCCCTTTTTACAGTAAATATAATATCCCATCTATGCCCGGAAATGGAATTCAGAGCTAATGTAACTCACCAGCCCTTCAAATTAATAAAATGCCCTCACTGTAATATGTGAAAGATAAAAAAGTACCTATAATGAAACAATATGTATATCAATATGTAAATGCTCGGACATGACTAGGAAACCTAATGATGTCCGATGTTTGCTCCCACCTATAATAAGGTTGGATTTAAGAGTAATAAGATCAGGAACCATTCCGTACAGGAAAATGGAAGCAGGAAAGGCACAGGAAAATAGGTGAATAAAGACCAGCAACCAGAAAGAAAGGACAGGGGAGACTTTTTGGAAAATGGTAAAAGGGAAGGGGGGAAACAGCCTTAGTTGAAATAGAGATAACAGGTCAAGACTATCAAAGTGAAGAAACAATACTTTTGCAAATGACCCTCACTTTATATATAAGTATAAAAATAAATGGGATGGGACAGTGCTTCCTTGTCCCAGAAGGCAGACCTTTTATCTTGACACCACACCCTGTGTTGATCTGTTCAGTCCCTGAACGTCTGTTACAAACACCCGAGAGAGAGTGTGGGATGCAGGCTGGAACTGTGTTCCGCAGAAGTGGCACGTCTACACTCCTGGCCCCCTCAGCCATTCTGACTTCAAAAAAGACTGAATGCCCGTATACTTCCCGGTGGGCAGTGCTGCCCCTGTCAAGAGCCACTGTTCTGAGACGTTAGTTCTGGCTCTTGTCATTCTCTGCACCTCAATTCCTGCCACTGCCTTGGGTGAGCTCAGCATTCTCATGAACACCCTTCAAAACGCCAGCCTCTAACCTCCCTGACTCCGAGTCTCAAACCACCTTCCCCTCTACTTTGCTTCGACCACTCATGGGGCAGACCTCGAGACTCAGCCATCACCAGCAGCTATTTCACTACTGAAATATTAAATTCAAACTTTCCAGTAGGACTTCGATCTCTAATCCCTTGTTATTCTTCCCATACCTACTGTCGCAAGGACCTCCAGAACTTTCTCATTTCTTTCCTGCTTGTCTAGCAGCCCTTCACTTCCATGGGCCACCGTGTCTTCTATTTTGCTAATATTCTCAAATCTCTTACACGCTGTCCTTCTATCACACTTCCTAAGGAAACCTCCAGTCTAAGATCAATCCAGTGGCCCCTCCCCACACCCACACCTAGACAAGTCCTGCCATACATTCCTGCTCTCCATGAATAAACTGGATTTACACGCTCTCCGGCAATTATTCTATGTTCTCCTATCGACTGTATTTCTCACATCCCTATGATGGTAGCTGCAACGCTCCCTTTCTCTGCAGTCATGTGGGAGTCTCCAACTGGCTTACATACCCCCTACCACCAAACAATTGCCAAAGCCTGTCAATCTTACCTCCTAGATATCCTGCAGGTCTACCCTCTTGATTGCCGCTGGGGCCACCCTCGTTCAAGGTGCTGCCGTGCTCACCTGGGTGGAGGGTGAACCCCTGGACCAGCCTCCTTAGCTGTCCCACACCTGCTCACCAGCCACTTTAACAACCCCCCCCCCCATCGCCAGCAGCCAGAGTCCTTCTAAGGAGCTATTCTGATCCTGTCATTCCCTTGCTTAACATCCTTGGAAATGGTTTCTAGCGGCTCTTCCAAAAAAAAAAAATAGAAAATCTTCACACGGTTTACAAGGCTCTGCGGGACCTGGTCCCTGCCTCGTCCTCCTGCCTCAAAGCATTTGCCCAAGTTCCTTCCTGTGTCTGGAGCCCAGGGAGTTCTGATATGTCAGAGTTTGGCTCAAACAGATCTTCCTCAAGCAAGTCTGCAAGACCGTCCTGACCCTTGCCGATTGTGTTTCTCATTTTTAGGTTTCCAGAGCATCCTATCTTCCCAAAACCTAAAAGTCGCAATCCAACAACTGGGTAACACATCACTTCGTGGTCTCTTTCCCACTAGACAGAGGTGCTGTGAGGGCAGGAATCCTGTTATGTCACTTACCATCCCCCTAAAGCAAGCCCTCGATAAAAACCTGCAGACGCAACGCAGCTCCTACGTTGCCGCCGCCACCTCCAGCTCAGCAGACCTCATCTAGTCCAGAGATCACAGAAGCCACCAAGTGGAAAGGTCTTCGAAGTCCCTTCTAGAAACTTCTATATCTAAACCCATCTACACCATCATCTAGGTGCTTCTCTGCGGTCATACACTCATTTACACCTTCTCTCAGAGATTCCCTTTTCCTGAATCTTCATCTCTTCCAGCTAGTTCCTTTCTGTCAGCACTTAAGCGAATAAATTCTCTCCTACCTTCAAACAACAACAAACTCCCCTTCACCTTACGAGGTCCCTCAGCCACTGCTCCCTCCTGTCTCTGCCACCCTGGTTCCGGCTTCTGCCTCCAGTGCACACAGAATCAAACAGAAATTCTCTGACGGGTTTATACAGATTGCACGTTGGGAGCTACACTGGTGTCCCTAATTTCCATTCTTGCCACTCCTTCCCATGCCCCGCAGCTCCAGCTACGTGGGGCTCCCCTGCTTCCGGAGATGTGGCAGGTTCTCCCTTGTGTTGCTGGGGACTCATCACATGCTGCCTGCTTTTGTAAGGACACTCCTGTCCTCTTCATGTGTTTTTTGTTTTTGGGTTTTTTTGAGAGACAGAGAGAAAGAGAGGGAGGATGGGGTGGGGGTGGGGGCAAGGGCAGAGGGAAACAGAGCCAGAGGGAGAGTCTTGAAGCAGACTCCGCATTGAGCGTAGAGCCTGACAGGGGGCTCGATCTCAAGACCCTGAGATCATGACCTGAGCTGAAACCAGGAATCGGACGCTTCACCAACTGCGCCACCCAGACGCCTCGACAGGTGCTAACTCGTGTTTGTTGTTTCAGCTTAGATACGCTTTAGGGAATCTGCCCCAACAGTTTAAATTTGGGTTTGGTACCAAGTTCATGCGTTCCCTTTGCTCCCAATTCAAAGGACAAATCACACTATACTCTAATTGTCTGTTTAGCGGTCTTTCTCCTCCAACGGCCTGTGAGCTCTGTGAAAACAGGGGCGTCATCTACTTGTTCAGCAGCTGGCAAACCGTAGGCACTTGTTAGTTTGTTTCGTTCATTTCAATTATAGTCAGTAATTAGGCTGTTCTGTAGGTAAAACTATTTGCCGAGTGAAGCAAAGGAATGGGAGCTAAACCTAACAGCATCCGCATCCAGCATGCCTGGACAGGATGGCGAGGGAACGTGCTCACGTCCCGGAGAGGAGGGGGTGGGGCTTACATCTGAACTGGGCTCTCTGGCTCTTAAAAAACAGAGAAGCAGAGGGGAAGGTGATGATTCGGCTGTGGACCAGCAAGTTCCAGGGAAGGGACTCGATCTACCACCTCTCAGGACTGCAGTGGAACAGAGAGGACGAGGCAAGGGTGCCCTTGTGAGTGCAGGCCCAGCAAGGCAGAACTCGGGACCACGAGCAGAAACGAGATCCCGAGAGAAAGGAGGAAAGTGATGTACCACTGACTGCGAAATGCCAAGCACCATTTGGGGCGTATGTATCTGACCCACTCTGAGGGTACCAAAAATATTTAATGTGCTAAAACTTACTCTTTACTAGAAAACAACAAAGAAAAACAAGGGGGATTACAAATGCAGCTGTGTTCTCTGTACAAATGATGCAAACTCAGTTATATATGCTCGAAGAAAAAGAAGCGAATAAAACACTAAAACTTAACAAGCATGTCCAGGGCTGCCATGCCCACCCTCAGCCCCAGCACCCGGAACCGAAAGGGTGACATGAATTGACTGTTTCTTCAGCAGGTCTCCCCTCTGGAGTGCTTCCCAGAGTGTGAGATCCTTTGTTGAGTGAGAGTCTAGCTTTTTTTTTGTTTGTTTTCTTTTTTTCTTTCTTCTCCTACCCATGCCAAAAAACACAATGATTTATTTTAACTCTGGAAGAAAAAAAACTAGGTGTGTTTGAATTGCGGGGCGGGGTGTGGGGGGAGAAGTATGCTTCTCTAATAGGACACCTGACATTCTGACTGTACTCGATCCTACCCCTTTACAGAACCTCTTTGTTGTGAGCTTGCTTCACGGCACACTCATGGGAGCACGCCAAGAATGGGCAGTGGCACATGATTTTATTTGAAAAACGTTCCCTAGATACGAGGGCATCATCTTCAAAGGTGGGAGTTTCCTTATAAAAAAAAGTTAAAATAGGGATACAGTTTCCATTCTTCTTCTTTTTTTAGAGATTGTATTTATTTATTTGTCGGGGGGTGGGGGAGAGAGCACAAGCAGGGGGAGGTGCAGGCAGAGGGAGAAGCAGGCTCCCCGCTGAGCAAGGAGCCCCATGCGATGCGAGACCCAATCCCACGACCCTGGGATTATGACCTGAGCCGAAGGCAGTTGCTTAAGGACTGAGCCACCCAGGCATCCCACAGTTTCCATTATTCTTACTACAAAATTGTCCCGAGGGCCTCCAAACAGCATTTTCCCTGACAAGCTCTTGGATTGTGAAGTTCTAGCATTTTTCTTTTTAGATCTTCACCTTAAGATCACCACCTAGCTCCACAGCCCCGTTCTCCCCTGGCTAGGCGTAAGTCACAGCACTTTTGGGTGGCCGCTTTGTATTTCGGATACAGTATCTATTTACACTGCGGGCCACTTGAGGGACACAGAGAGTCAGGCTCATTCTGCAGCAGGACAGATTCATTTCCCCTTTGATACAGCAACTGTAACCACAACTGGTGAAATACACGTACACATCTGCATATAAATTGGCTACCCTACAGTTTGTTTTCAGTTGTGCTTGTGAATGCGTAAAGAGAAAGAAGAGGGGCACCTGGGTGGCTCAGTCGGTTAAGCGTCTGCCTTCAGCACAGGTCATGATCCCAAGGTCCTAGGATCGAGTCCCAACTCAGGGGGAAAAAAAAAGAAAAGAAAAAGAAAAGATATCCACTTTAAAAAAAAAGAGAAAGAAGATAATCTAAATTGCGCATTATTTAAATCACAGACAATAGGCTTTGGAAAAAATAATGATGATGATGGCAGGCATGTATTATACGGTTAACATACACCATTACTAATCCTCAAGAGATCCCTGCGAGAAAGGTATTACCATTCTAATCTTACGAGAAAATGAACAATGAGAGGTGAAGGAATTTTCCCGAGGTCACACGCATCTGGAGTGTGCCTCAATTGGTGTTCAAAAGCCTGTCTGACTCAGAAGGTCTGCGCTCTTTCCGTCCTATCTCCTTATCAAAAGAACGTCAACAAAATGCAAACTCAGGTAGCCAGTTATCCGCTGTCCGATCATGCCTGTAACCCGTAGCTTGCCCCACACCGTGGCCAGTGATGACTATCTGTGCTTGCGGATTACACAGAGAGCCCGGCTACAAAAAGTGGAAGTCAGGTCTGGGGATCTCAAAACTCGTTCTGTGCAAAACCTCGGGCAAGTCCGTATGAAACTTACTGAGGACAAAATATGGTAGGCCTGGCTGACATACACAGGGCATGTGTGTCAGCATTTACATTTAGGACGAAGGAAATAAAATACAATGATGATAGGTAAGCAAAAGCCAAAAAAAAAAACCTTAAACATCATTTTGGAACTCATTAATTTGGAATCCAGGCAGTGAACTAAAACTGATGTTTCTCTAGCTTGAAAATAACACAGAAGAATGTTTCTATTCAAACCAAAACATGTAAATATGTATCCATTCCATTTTTCTTTAATTCTATAAGAATTTACAAAATCAGCTTTGTGTGCAAATGCAAGAAAGAAAGACTAAAGCTATGACTTCCCATGAGTTGATATTCTTATAAAAACTGTATCAATTAGATAATTAAGATAATTTGAGGAAGACATACTGTCTTTAATTACTTTTGTACATTTAATTAATAACTCCTTCCTGAAAGTAGGCAATGTGTGTGATTTTATATAAAGGTTCATTCATTTTAGCCAAAGAAATACAGCCTACTCAGGGTGTCAATAATGATGCTATTAAAGTTTCTGTTTAAAACTTTACACTTAAGAAAATATTCACATTAAACTAAATGCAAAAATGCCTTTATCTTAAAAAGAAGATTTTTAAAAAAAATCTAAATGCAAATTCCCAGCCTTTGTTTATATACAGGGAGAATTTAGGCATACACAATGCCTTTGCCCCAAATGACCTCCACTTCTGCTGACATTATTGACCCATTATCCATGTAATCCTAAGACGCTGACTGCTTTCACTGTTCTATTTTCAGAGTTTCTTCTTTTTATTCCATGGATGTGTATAAGGGTTCATGATTTGTAATAAATCTTTATGGATGGAAAACAAGAAATATGTTTTTATGAGAATGCTGGCATCATATACTCTTAAAATTAATTCATAGTTGATGCACAGAAGTTTTTCATGCTGTAGACATGCCCCCCCAAGATCTACTTTCTGAATCTGAAACAGACACATATCATTAAAAATCAAAAAAAGCTAAACGAGTGGAGAAAGTTTTGAGAAATAAAACCAGTGCCCACAGTAGCACTCTGAAACTCTAGGAGCACTCAAAGACTGATCTAAACTATGGTTATGGTGTTCTCATATACTTAAAAAAAAAAAAAAGAAAGAAAAATTATGGACATACTCGGTGGTATTGTCCTTGAAGCTTCAACCATTTACTTATTTATGTGTTAGTGCAGACCGAGTGAACGAGTACCTACTGGAACAGTAAGGTACTACTACTGTGAAAATGATTTAATTGCAATCAATGAAATGTGAATATATTTTATTTATTTTTTTTATTATTTATTTATTTAATTTTTTTTGAGAGAGAGAAAACACATGAGTGGGGCAGAGGGGCAGAGGGAGGAGGAGAGAATTGTAAGCAGGCTCCACGCCCAGCATAGAACCCAACGCAGGGCTCCATCTCAGAACCCGGAGATACATGACCTGAGCTGAAATCAAGAGTTGGACACTTAACTGACCGAGCCACCCAGGCGCCCCTGAAATGTGATATATACATATATTTTTAAAGACACTCACGTAGTCTACAAAAAAAAAAATGACAATAACGTAAGTTCTACTTGTAAATGTCCAGCGTAGCATTTAGTTGCAGTTTTTGTTAAGACTAATAAGCATCAAAATGAATTTAATAATGTAAATAAAGACAAGCGGTACCTTACACACGAAAGGACAATCGTGCCGAAGATGACAGTGATAATCCTCTGTTAGGAAAGAAACTTCTCAGAAGGAGATAGATACGGGTAGAGGAGATTGGCCAAATTAGTCTTAACATGCTATGTATTCAGGTAACAGTCAGAACGCGATTAATAAAATCCATTCTTGTTTGGATTTCTGTGCGGTATTAAATTATAGGCTGGAGAGAAATCTGTTGCTCTGATCAAGTACTTTTCACTTTTGCTCATGATCTTTGTCCATCTTGACACAGACACGAAAACGGCGTATTGTGTGAAAGCCCCTCGCAGGGATGCAGTTTTTACTACGTGTTTACCTCCAACGGACCTGCCCTGCTTAACACGAAAATTCTTCCACATTTTCCCCCAGACATTTTTATAGTATTGGCCAGACTTGTTCCTCTCACTACCCAGAGAAAAATATCAAAATTGCTAGACTCTCCACTCAATATCCAAACGGCTTTTGTTACCCGAAAAAACACACTTACTCATCTGATTTATTACAAGACAAATCAAACGAAATCTCTAGGTATCCTTCAGCTCAGGCATGTACCCACTTATCCTATTGTAGCACTTGGACTTTTGTTGCTCTAGGCATAAAATGACAACCACCATGCTATTATACTTGACTCACGATCTTACAATGATCACAATAGTGGGTGGCTGGACTTTGTGTGGGAGAGTGACAAATTTGTTTATAAAACTAAATTTAAAGTTCCCTTGCAATCAAACCATATAGAAAATACAGCAACTTAGCATTTCATAACAAGCCCAGCCAGAGGTTCAGGGCTTTTCTCTTCTGTTGCTTTCATAATGGAAGAAAAATCCTATTAACGAAGCATCAGCTCGTACGCTAACGTCAAAAAAAGAAAAAAAAAGTGGGAAGCTTGCTGAAAGAGCATCATTTTTTCCAAAGTAGCTATTGAGACCAGACTTCCACAGACTGACTCAAGTTCTCATCTTCCTTCTATCTCAGGGGTATGATGAGTCAATAAAATTAAAAGGTCAAAATAAACCCACTCCTGAGTCTTCCTAAGCTAAGCAGAAGAGGACACGGGCAGCTTGCTTCAGAGTCCGTTCAAAAACGTGACCTTTTCAACAAGGCTACCACAGTCTGATTCGAAATCCTGATTCCCCTCAATCGGCCCTGCTTTTACTGTCTTTCCCCGCATTTACCACCCTCTGGAGCTGTATAACTGACTTTATATGCCTAAAGTATATCAAATCTGTTTTTCTGTCTATGTCCTCCCATTAGAATGTAAACACCACGAGGGCAAAAACATTGGTGTTGTGTGTGAAGGGCCCCACGTGCCTAGAACGGTGCCTGGCACGGGTAGTACTCCATAAAAATCAGCTGAATGAACTTAATTGTGATTTACGCCCAGAAATGAAGCCAGAGTGTAAACATTTAAGATACGTCAATGGCATAAAAAAAGCCAACTGTGATTCTAATAAAGATGCTATTTACCTCCTATGCACAAGGACTATAACTTTGAATCCAGCACACGCTCATAAATTCGACCATGACTCTTGACAGTTGTCTATATAAAATCCTCCGGAGCAGACTCGAATTCCTACAAGCCTTCAATCAAAGTTCATCCACAGTGATGAGAATTTTAATAAACATAGTAACATTTATATTCCGTTTCGAGTGCTTGCTTTTCTCTCTGCTTTACGTGCAAGACTTTTTGTTCTGCCATAGTTTTGTGGAAAAATGATGACAGTCTCATAAAGGTCTATTTATTCCAACTGCCTGTACAAAGCCGTCTTTAGACAGCATATGACACTCAGCACAAAGGAGGGCAGAATGGCACTTAAAGCTCAAGCTGGAAATGTGAAATATATATAAAGATTTATTATTAGTTTCCTCTTATGCCTCATAACCAGACAGAACAAGTCACAAAGTGTCTGTAGCCACATGATGAATTTTGCTCTTCTGTTGGCTTAAACTGTGAAGTGTTTTAGTAGCTTTTTAAACACCAAAGCTTTCTCTCCACTCCCTCCCCTACAAACACACAGACAGATTATTTGGCTTTATTACTTTCCTTTTTAAAAAGTCAGGTCTCACTGAAGATAAAATTTATGCAGAAAAATGTACGAAATGCCTGACATTTAGTTTTAACATACTTTTTGGGAAATGCTTTCAAATGCAGAAAGTAGAACAGAAAATGTCACTACACTATTTTAGTGGCTAAAACGCGGCTCTGGAAGAGCACCTTTACAAAATGAAGAGAAAAAATTAAATACTTGTGAGCAAGGCTCAAAGTTCTCAATTGCCATAGTTTTGCTAAGTTAACAACTTGGTCTATTTTAATTTCTTGAATGTTAAGTCCAAGGATAAAAAGCATGCACTATTACGGTAAGAAGGTAGAGCAAATAATACCGTGGACCTCTTTAGCGATATTTACCTTACCGTTTCAAGGCAAATACCATTATTCCCAATGGCTTTGAAAACAGTGGGAAAAACAAATGAGGCTGGAGGAGGTCCAGGCTGCTCATACTCTCCTCTTTCCATCTTCCTACACACGTTGTGGGAGCCAAGACACTGCTTCCTTAGTATAGGATTTCTACCATCATGAACAGCTAATTCAGGAACAATCCAAAATTTCTAAAATTTGAATCCACTGCTTGGTTACCTTTTTTAGCTTCTCAGTGTTTCAAACAGAGGTTGAAACATTAGCAGAAGCCTACTCATATGTGAACATTTCATGTTTCTCTTGCATTTTCAGTTAACAATGTAAAAAAGAGAGGCAACAGGCCCAAGATGGAGTCACTTACGCTAAGCCCACATCACCAAATCAAGACTTAATACCTAACCTAATTAACTGCAACCTCTCCCAGGACTGGACTCTTAAGCCAGTCAACCTAGAATTACCTGCTCAGCGCCAGTGAGGTAATTTGCCTGAGAGACCCCTGCCGACCCCCAAAGAAAGGTGACCATGCCTGAAACAAGCTACACTTTTCTAGTAACTTCCTTGTCCTGCCCCTTCTGCCTATAAAAGTCTTCCATTTTGTACAGCTCTTTGGAGTTCAATCTGCTAGATGGGATGCCGCCCAATTCATGAATCACTCAATAAAGTCAGTAAGATCTTAAAGATTTACTTGTTGAATTTTAGCTTTTAACAGATTTTGTGGCAGTGGTAGGATCTGAAGAAAACTTCTGACACCTCTGGGGATGATGAGAAACACAGGTGTGATATCTATGAACCTTCGAGGGGTAAGGTTCCCCCAGGTTCTGGGCTCAGCTCTCTTTGCATCAAACGCCTGATCTAACTGGTTTTCCAATCCAGGACTTAGCGGGTTCGCTCGATCTGGCGGATGGGTCTACTCTGAACTCTAGTCCTAGCCCTTATTTGGTCCAGTTTCCCGTTGTTGGGAATGGCTGGTGGGTTCGACTAATGCTTCTTCTTTTTTTGACCAGTCTTCCATCACATCTCTTTGGTTACTGCTGGTGCTTGTTTGGCTGCTTTGTGTGGGTAAAGGCTCTTGCCAATGGGAATCTCAGAAGCCAAAAAGCCACGAACTTGGTGGACATGGATCGGTACTTCACAGCTGGTAGCACGCTCAACACCGAACTCTAAGACTCCCGGGTTAGGATAGGCTGGTCCCGGAATGGGTTAGACGGACACGAGGTCACCTGTAAACCTCAAGAAAATTTCTTGCGCAGGGAGGTACACTGTAAAACAATCCTCAACCCAGTGACACATCCCTCTGAGGTATTAGCTTGGCTCAAGGAGATCCAACGGCTTAGCTAAAGAAACGAGATTCTTAAATTACAAAGAGCTGAGTGTGCCACGTCCCCACGCTCCTGCTTATTCTACGTATAAAGAACTACAGTCCCGGAAGCAATAGACAGCTACAAAAATGGCAACTCTTACTAAAGACAACCTAGAATTGCAATGGCCATTATGGGGGAACATTCCAGTTGGACAAGACCGCTCATTTAGGAAGTGCACTTGAAAGCAAAAGTTCCCAAATCAAACAGAATGAGTACACCTATTTTAATTGAAGAGAAGCTTCCAAAAGGGCTTTAAGATGCCAAAATAGCTTCATTGAAAAATTCATAGCAAAAGGCTAATGAAGAATTAAAGACACTGAGGTCCCTACAACAAAAGACAGTCAGCCAGACATAACTCCTACCGCTCCCCTCTACCCTCCTTTACCTCAATACTCACGTTCTACTAACTCTACCTGAATTGCCTTTCCACTCTGAAGAGATTATTATACAATTGTATTTAAAAATAACCCCCCCTCCCCCCGCAAGGCTACAGGAGATCATCTTCAGGCATCTTTCACTCCTTGGTCAAAAACCAAACCAAACGAAGGCCCACAGTTAAAGAATTTCCTAAGCTCAAGGAGGAACCCCAAAAGTTTTTGGAAGAATTGAGTCCTCATCATGGCCTATAACCCCGGGCTGCCAGATCTTTATCGGCTTGTGCACATTCTGGTGGGACCAGATGAAGCCCAGAAATGGACGTGAAAAACAAAATGGCGCAACCCTAAGGCTAATACTTGAGATCTTCATCATGGTCCCATTATGGACCAGAAAAGATTGCAAAATAGCAACAAATATTTTAAAAACCATTCCTAGAGTCTTAGCTGCCCACGTTGACTGGTCTAGGATTCACACGTGCACACGAGATGAATCTGACAGACTCTAAAGTCCATTTGCAAGCTCTCTTCCTATGGCACTCCAGGTTGCATACAATAAATGAGGCCGCCCAACCTGCTCTAGTTGCCCTCTTTGTAAATGGATTATCTTCTGTGATTAGTGGACTGATAAAAAGATATAAACAGGATGGCAGGCTACTGATTTGACTGAACTCATGAGGACTTTGAAACAAGACCAAAATCAAAAGTCCACCAAGTTGGGACACCTGGGTGGCTCGGTCGGTTAATCGTCTGCCTTTGGCTCAGGTCATGATCCCAGGGTCCTGGGATCGAGTCCCGAACTGGTCTCCCTGCTCAGCGGGGAGCCTGCTTCTCCCTCTGCCTGCTGCTCGCCCTGCTTGTGCACCCTCTCTCTCTGACAAGGAAATAAATAAAATCTTAAAAAGTCTACCAAGTTATTAGCCTTACAGCTATAAAAGCTACGACCTAGGCACCTAAAGTAATACCTGGGCCTCCCCCATTGCACCCTCTTAGAGTCTGTCATCAAAACACTGGACCAGGGCTCAATGTCTCATTTTTATTCAACTAGGACACTGGGGAAAAAAACCATCATCAGAGGTCTTATGCAAACCCTTCATCATCAACTCAAATGCCTCCCTATCTGCCCCCAAATGGCCCCTCTCAGAGCTGACTCTGAGGGATCCCTTGGTAAACTGCTACCAGTAATTCCCTCAAACAGCCAAGAGGAAGACTAAAAGTAAAACCAATGGAAACCTTGCCAGATTCTGGTAGATAAGGCAGCAACATTCTCTATTTTAAACCAGCTCTCTCACAGGACAACAAATCCCTCAGAGTAAAAAAGAACCTTCTATAGTGGGGGTAGCTAATAAAATTGAGGGAGTTCCTATCTCAACCTGTAGTACAGATGACTCTGGGACCTTTTCCTGAAAAAGTGTGTGTGTGTGTGTGTGTGTGTGTGTGTGTGTGTGTGTGTGTGTGTGTGTTTCCCTTGTAATACAGTACCAGTCAACCTATTAGGTAGAGACCTCCTTTCTAAAACTGAAAGGGCTAGTACATTTTGCCTCCAATGGAAACCTCACCTTAGAATTTCCTGACCAACCTGAACCTGATCTTTTATGTCCCTTATAATTTGTCCCTGATACAGAAGAGAAGCAATTCCAGCAAAACACCCCCGATTTATCTGAGGTGCCTGAAAATCTGTGGGCTACTTCTACTACTGACATGGGGAGAACAGAGTGCAGAGCCTACAAAAATTCAGATAGACATAACTAAACCTCTTCCTAAATTGCCTCAGTATCCACTAAAGCCTGAGGCCACGCAAGACCTCATACCAACAGACCTTAATCACCTAGGGGCTAACCATTCCCGGACCAGCCCCTATAACTGCCAGACTGGAAGCCTGATGGGCGGGGTTAGCAATTTGTCCAGGACTTGAGAGCTATTAATAAGATAGTTATTCCCCACTTCCCAGTTGCTCCAAACCCAACAACTTTTTGTCACAAGTTCCACCAGAGTCAAGATGGTTCGCTGCTATGGACCTACGTTCAGCTTTCTTCAGCATCCCAACAGCCAACAGCTATTTGCCTTGATTCGGAACAATTAACACTATACCTGGACAGTCATCTCTCATGGGCTCATTGGGGCCCCTTCTTATTTACCCCAAGTGTTCCACCAAGGTTTAAACCCCCTGTAATTCCCCGGGAAATTGAGCCTTCTAGAGTATGTAGATGACCTCTTGCTATGACCAGTGACCAAACATGGATCCATCAAAGATTCCATTTCTTTGCTACAACAGCTGAAAAAGGATGTAGAGAATCTCTAAGAACCATTATAATCATCTCTAGATACTGTTCATTACCTAGGCCATAATCTAAGTGCTAATGGAATCCAGCTATCTCCAAAACAGAAGTAACCTAATCGGACAGCGTCCTAGGCCCACAACTAAGCAACACCTTCATGGATTCCTAGGCCTAGCTGGCTCCTACAGACTCTGGGCTCCTAATTTTCCTCGACTGACTTCCCCAATCTATGAATTTACTAAAATTTCAGTTCCTGTGGCCTTCCTTGGGCAGATAAACACAAGTAGACCTTTGTAAGACTAAAACAAGCACAGCAAGAACTGTGTGTCCCAGGGCTACCTAACTGTTCAAACCCTTTTGCCTTATTTGTGCACGGAAGAGATAATCACTCAAGATCACGGCAGTGAATACAGACCTACTGTCTCTTAGAGCATCCGACTTGGTTCAGTTACCTGTGGCCACGCCAACCGCCTGAAGCTACAGCTGCACGGTTCATAGAAGCTTCCACAGATTTAACCCTAGGAAATGACATGTATTTACAAACTCCATAAACTGTCCAAAGTCTTAATTCTGAATTGACTCGGTATTTCTCCGCAAGCAGACTCACTTCCTGTGAGATCCTTCTGTTTTTGCCACCCAATCTGCGTCTTCAATGTTGCAGTGTTCTTAATCTTAAGGTTTATCCTTATCTGTGGTTATCGCCATCCCCGGGCTGATGAATCCTTAGACGGTTGGCACAGAACTGCGCAAAGCCTTTCAGATTATCGAACTGTGCCCTTGACTGTTCACAAATAAACGGAGACACCTCACAGGTCAAGACCCCCGAGTGGACACTGTCAAGTCAAGAAGGACCTACCAGGAGGGCTTTCATGATTTCCGGTTCGCTTCCTCTGGCAGCTCCCTACTTCCCCAGGCAGGAGAGTGCGCAAACGAGGCTCCGAACAGGACTCCCGCCTTCACTCCTGGAAGTACTGCAGCACCAGCTGCAGAAGAGACAGCCGCCCAACAGAGCTCCCCAGACTCCGCAGCCAAGCTCACTCTTGGTGCCCCTGATCGCCTTTTAGCTGAACAAGGAGGTGTCTGTGCTGGGGCCGACGCCACTTGCTGCACTTGGATGACACTTCTGGGGAAGGTGAAACTAAGCTACACAAGATTAGCAAACAAGCCGCTTGGCTTGAGGAAGTGACCCCTTCAACAGGGTCATTTTGGCTTATTTGATTTTGACTGGTTTGTGTCTGAGGGAACGTGGCTCCAAAGCGCACTCCAGACACTGGGAGTCACCCTGCTTAGACTGATCACAGCGCTCTTCCCGGTGCGCCATCTTTTCTCGAAGGCTTTAAACGCATGTTCGCAGCCGCTAACCAACAAGGAAATGATCTCCCTCAGACTGGAACGTCAGAAAAGGAACAAGAACTATGACCAGCTTTAAAAAAAAAAAAAATGTGAACCTGAAATCATGACCTGTCAATACCACAGAGATTCAGCAAAAAACATCACGGCCTGTGATTACCACACAGAGGATCGAGCAAAACCTGAGAACGTTGAGAGCGTCAGCTCAGAGTAGCGCTAGTGCCTTAAATTTTGGTCACATCCTTCAGGTAAGCTGAGAGTCTGATCAAAGGGGGTAAATGTTAAAAAAGAGACAAGAGGCCCCAAATGCAATCACTTGTGCTAAGCCCATGTCACCAAACCAAATCATAACACCTGACTTAGTTTCCACCATTCCCAGGAGCGGACTCTTTTTTAAAAGATCTTATTTATTTATTTATTTATTTATTTATTTATTTATTTATTTATTTGAGACAGAGAGCGCGCATGCGTGTGTGCAAATGGGGGGAGGGCAGAGGGGGATAGAGAAGGAGAGGGAAAGAATCTCAAGCAGACTCCTTGCTGAGCACAGAGCCCCACACAGGGCTCTATCCCATGACCCCCTAAGATCATGACCTGAGGTGAAATCAAGAGTCAGATGCTTAACCAACGGAGCCACCCAGGCACCCGTCTCCCGGAGTGGACTCTTAACCCAGTCGATCTGGAATTACATGGTCAGCACCACCTGCCTGATAGATCCCCGAGGTCCCCTAAAAGGTGACCTTGCCACAAACAATCTACTCTTTACCAGGAACTTCCTTTTCCCACCCCCTCTGCCTATAAAAGTCTTTCATTTTGTACAGCTCTTTGGAGCTCCTTTCTATCTGCTAGATGGGATGCCGCCCAATCCAAGAATCACTGAATAAAGCCAATAAAATCTTTAAAACTTAGCTCAATTTTGTTTTTTAACAAGATGGAAGAGTGACTCTTTATTAAAACCTTGCTAGGTGCCAGGAATTGGTCTAAGTATTTGCAAATATCATTTCCTTTAGTCCTCAAATAAACCCAGAAAGCAGGTGCTCTTATCATTCTCATTTTTCAGATGAAGAAACTGAAGGCCAGAGAAAATCTGAAATGTATAGGTATCACATGGCTACCAAAGAGCAGAACAGAATTAGAACGTAGCCTGTCCTTCCCCAGAGTCCCATTTGTTACCATTTACACTATCCCACTTCACAGGATGTAATAGATGGAGATTTTTCCAGACAATAAACACTAAACTCCTGATACTTCAGCCATGCCATATATACAAGCAGAAAGATTTTCTGAGCAATGGTCGCACAGAAAAAGGTGAATGATAGGAAACAGGTTTGAAGGAGGACGGTTACATACAATGACCTTGGCTGTCATTGGAAAAGTCCATAGCACGGGTAAGGATAGGAGTAAATAATTAAAATTACATTATAAGGCAATTGCTCCAAAATGGGGAAATAAAGTGTTAGAGGAGTTAAAGAATTTCAAACAGAATTATTTTTTCCTATAGGAATTCCAGAATAGTCTAAAAATAACAAATTAGTTGATCACAACAGACAAACCAAGCCTAAAATATCACTGTGCAAATCCTGAACAGCTGATTAAGATGAAAACCAAACATTTTAAAACCATCGTTATTGCACATGCATGACAAAGTGCAAAACTGACATGTGGTAAGTGGAAAATCAAAATAAGTTGCACCCAGTTCACCACCACTAACAAAGTAAGGTGATGGCGACAGAACCCATTCAAACACAGCAGCAAGGCCTTCCCCCGGAGCGCAGGCAGGCACACCTCACGACGTGGGCGCTATAACCAGCGGCTACAGGTCTCTAATCGAGCTGGGGCTGCAGCAGCAGCAGCATCTGGGAACTTGCTAGAAATGTGGACTCTCTGGCCCTGCCTCAGGCTACCGATCAGAAACTGCTAGGAACAAAATCCCCAGATGACTGGAATGGTGTTAAGGTTTGAGAAGCCTTAGAGAAAGGGCTGGAGGCCAAGGGGAAAGGAAGGGCTCCTCCATCTGAATATTCTGAGACTGCCTCTGTCTACACCATCAGAAAACTCCCGAGAGGCTGGGGCGCCTGGTTGGTAAAGCGTCTGACTCTTGAGTTTTGGCCCAGGTCCTGATCTCAGGGTTGTGGGATCGAGCCCTGTGTGGAGTTTCATGCTCAGCGGGGAGTCTGCTTGAGATTCTCTCTCCCATCTCTCCCTCTGCACCCCCTCCTTGCCCCCTGGCACTTTCTCTCTTGCTCTTTCTCTCTCTAAAATAAATAAATAAATCTTTTTTAAAAATCCCAAAACAAAAAAACTCCTGAGAGGCAATCTCTGAAATGAGATCAAGCCCAGAGCCTTTCCCTGGTGGCTGGGAGAGTTACCCCAGGTGGGCTAATGGATTTGAGGGGGAAAGGCGAGGAAAATCAACCCAGGATACTTTAGGAATAGTTGGCCAATTTTAAGGAGAGGGAAGGTGAAACGGTAATGCCATGTACTATGAGGGGCTCTGCCTGCATAGCCGGCTGACCTGAAGACCCAGGGAGGCCCAAAGACAGAAGATCCAGCTCGAGGCCCTAAAGCTGGGCAGGACTTACATGAACAGCAGATGCTTTTGGTAGGCTCAGATCTAAATTTTCACAAAATATGGAGGTATCTGTTAGGAAACTGAATGGATGGGCCCCAAATCAAAGAGAATAAAAACAAAGAAGGATATTTAGATCCAGCCTATGGTGTCAGCACAGCCCTGATTTTACAGACTGGAAGCAATATTCCACAGGGAGATAAGAAAGAAGTAAAGGAGGATTTTAACTATCCGCACTTCGACCTCAGTCTGTACTTTCTTTTTCTTTTTTTTAAAGATTTTATTTATTTATTCGACAGAGATAGAGACAGCCAGCGAGAGAGGGAACACAAGCAGGGGGAGTGGGAGAGGAAGAAGCAGGCCCACAGCGGAGGAGCCTGATATGGGGCTCGATCACGCCCTGAGCCGAAGGCAGACGCTTAACCGCTGTGCCACCCAGGTGCCCCAAACTGATTAACTTTTTAGTGGACTTAGATGCAACAGATGGGGTAATAAAGCTAATTCAAGACTGTCGGCTTACTTAAAATAGACATGTCTTTAGAGCTATCAGCATTAAATATAAAACTTTTATTTTACCAAGGCTTACGAAAGGTCACATTCTACGCCAAGGTTTACTAAAGATTACTGAAATCTGTCATCAGCAAAAAGAGGACTTAAAATGATGGCTAATTTGCTCTGTCTCATGAAGTTTTCATGGGTAATTGTTAAGAGCAAGTAGGTTGAAGAAAAAAAAAAGGTGTACAGGTTTCAGAATCTTTGCTAACCTAAAACTTTCAAGTTTTGCTTGGTTAAATGACAGACTGGTTTGAACTTGTTGAATATCTATGTCTTTTCCAAATAAGATAAAGTACTGAAACATTAATTACTGAACATAGGTTTATCTGCTTTGGGCTTCTTATGATAGAGAAACTAAAGATAAATTTGGGTCTGCCAGCAAACAGATTTTACGCTTAGTCAAAAGACTATATTATGGAAAAACACATGTTTCCAGAACTTATGAAATATATTCATAAATTTCCAAAGAATTCTGATGTAGCAGTTCACAATTGCTTGCTACCAAGTTTTTACTAGAAATTAAGATTTCTAAGCATTAAGAATTCTGATAAATATAATTGAGACTGTTAGAAATAAGTAAAGCAACTCCATATGCAAGGAAGATAAGATGTATTTTTGATAAGAAAGGTATGAGGAACAGAAATACATTTTCGTCGAGGAAAAAGAAAACAGTTCTGCCCTAAAATGGGACTGGTTAGAGAGAAGGCTTTGGACAACATCTGAATGACAAAGGAAGTTGTAGAAGGTTTGTGAAGGGGAATCTTTGGAAAAGAAGTTGATGCATGGTCAGGACTAACACGAGAATGAATGGGTTTTAAAAGTATACCCGTGTAAGACTGAGACTTAGCTCTTCTGTCTGTTAAAAAGATAAAGTTTTCTTGGATTGTTGGTCTGCTCTTGTAAGAAATTGTAAACAAAGTTCTTGTTTTTCTTATCTGCTCAGAAAACCAAAGTTTCTATGCCTTGTCTTTTTAGGACTTTCATTACTTAAGAGAGTTAAAGCTTCTCAATATTAAAGGGGCTAAGTTTTGCTCACAAATATATAACCTTCTCATTACCACCCTGATTAAATAGATAACGAAATACTGTTTTATAATGATCTGTAATCCTATTTAGGTATGTGCTTTAAAACCTTCTGAGGTTTTTACAAACTTCCCAAGATTCAAATTCTAAACAAACTCTTCTTGACTAATTAGGCTTATCTGTTGAGTTCCACGGTAGTTAAGTTAGATAGGAAGCACTGTCAAACAGATGATGATGAGCTTTCTTAGGTTACATAGTACAGGTAAATGCTTTAAACTGTTCTAGAAATTATATGAAATCCCTAAAGTTTTAATATGTCCTGGCATGTGGCTGGGATGGCAAAATCGCTCTGCTTTTAAAAGCTGGAGCTTACCTACTCCATGGGGTCAGCCGAGGACTTGTGGAAATAAGGCCCTCCCTTCCTTACGATGGGATTGGACAATGCACTTACAGAGGCCCGTACCTCCTGGGAGGTCTACCACTTGCCAGCGATTCCTCATAATTGGGATCTCATTAAAGCCAGACATTGTGCAAAGAGGGTTTCTTGATTTTATCCCTTAGCCATATTTATGTCCCAGAAGCCACCTCTGTTCATGTAGAATTACAAGTAGAGGCTTTAGCCAACCACAAAGTGGCCATCTTTAATCAAACTCCGCACGCAGTCACTCTCCTAAATGATGAAACCACATGAATTCAAAAAGTAGTCCTTCAAAACCAGATGGCCCTTGATATTTTGATTGCAGCCCAAGGAGGAACCTGTGCTCTCATTAAAACAGAATGTTGTATATATATTCCAAATTATTCAAAGAATGTGTCTGAAGCTATGAAAGATTCAAGGAAACACATCATTGCTATAGATGCCCTGGTTCTAGGTCCTTTTAGCAGTTGACTAAATGAGATTCTTTCCAAATGGATTTCCCTGCTAAGTATTGCTGTTTCTTATCCTTTACGTTTTTGGCTTTTTTTGGTTGTGGTTTGACTTTTCGTATTTGTCAAGCAGGAGCCCATGCCATTCATACCAGCACGGAGATACCTTACTGTGTATCTTAGGAGAGACTCAAGAAATGAAATTCTCCCACACTGTCAAAATCCTCCATTTCAAAATCCCTATGTCATCCCTGGTCAGTAGAAAATAGCTACAGAAGAAATGACCATCGTTCCTTTTCCCTCCAAAGAAATGGAAGGGTATTTTGACAGTGGAGAACTGAAAGAGGACTCTACCTCCATTTTTTTTTTAAAGTAGGCTCCATGCCAAGCATGGAGCCCAGTGTAGGGCGTGAACTCACAACCCTGAATCAAGACCTGAGCTGAGATCAAGAGTCGGTCACTTAACGACTGAGCCACTCAGGCGCCCCAACTTTACCTCCCTTTTGGCCTATCTTTTAAACTATCCTGTTTTTAAAAAGATTGATTTATTTATTTTTAAAGATTTTACTTACTTACTTGAGATAGAGAGAAAGAGCATAAGCCAGGGGAAGTGGCAGAGGCAGAGGGAGAAGCAGGCTCCCTGCTAGGCAGGGAGTCTGATATGGAACTCGATCCCAGGACCCTGGCATCATGACCCAAGCCAAAGGCAGACACTCAACCGACTGAGCCACCCAGACGCCCTATTTATTTATTTGACAGACAGAGATAGAGAAAGCACGCCCATGTACAAGGGGGGAAGGGAAAGAGAGAGAGAGAGGCAGAATCTCAAGCAGATTCCCTGGTGAGCCTGGAGCCCAATGTGGGGCTTCATCCCATGACCCTGAGATTATGACCTGAGCCAAAATCGAGAGTTGGATGCTCAACTGACTGAGCCACCCAGGTGCCTCTAAACTCATCTTTTAACTCAGGCAAAAGACCCTCAGGTAAAGCATCCCATGATGGGAACCCAAACTACCCGTCAAGCAATAATGACTGCCCTGATACCAGCCAAGCCCCGTGTGACTGACCCAAGACAACGATCAACCTGTACCATGCACCTGCATGTACCAACTGACCTGTGTCCCAAATTTTTCTTATACAAACCTAGAAGTATTTTCAGCACTTTGGAGACAGCCTTTGAGATGTTAGTTCACTGTCTTCCAGTGTTGGCCTTACTGAAATAAATTCCTTTCTTGTTTCCCCACCACTCTCTCTCTGCCTCTGGACTTTGTCAGTGGTAAGTGGCCAAATCTGGTCTGTGTGGGACTCATGGAGCCAGGTGCTCTTGCACCCATGGGCTTCAGTTACAGAAGGTTCTAGTCTTGAAGTATTTAGGTATGAATCAGCTCCACAACTCAGTAGATGCACGAGCTTGGGCAAAGTAACTCACTTCTCCTCCTTGTGCTTCAGTTTCTTCTGAGGGAATAAAACAAGTATTTACCTCATACTCATGGTGAGGACTGGATGAAATAATACAGGCATAGCCCTTAACTCAGAGCCTGGCACTCAGTCCATTTTGGTTACTGTTACTACACAGGACGAGGAAGGATAGGACTCACTTGAGAAAAGATAAAATTTAAAAACTCAGTTGGGGCTGTTTGAAAGCAATTAGGAACAGCAAAGGGTAATGAAACACTATAGTTAGATTTTACCGGTAGAGAAATCTAAGCAGTAAAAAGGGATATTTGGTTGTCATTGAAGTAATTATTAGTTAAGGCTGGAAAACTCCGAGGAGTAAGGAAACATGAGTGGGGGAGAAACACACAACGAAGGAACTGGGAAAGTTCACTGGCCGTAGCACCTGGTAGGGTCAACATTTAGCATATCCAGTCTAGGCATATCTTGAGGGCAACCCTCCTGTTGGGAGATAAAGGAGAAATCTTCTCAGAATCTTAAGGAATTCCAAGGAGGAGACAGAGGAAGAACAGTCACTGCAGTGTGAGAGACATCACAGGGCTTTAAAAAAAAAAAAAAAAGGCTATAGGATCCTGCTGAGAATGTAAAAATACAGTGAGAAGAGCAAGCAGCAGTCTGTCTGTCAGAAAGTAAGGCAGAAGGCCCACGGGACAGAGTCCATATTCAATTCAGAATCAGGTGCCAGGAATCCAAAGATCAATGGGCAAAAGGGATGTAGGGCAACTTAAATGCATACAATTAAATTAACCTCTTTACTGAAGATTTCAGCCAGATGAATTTTAGTTCAGTGACTGTGGACCCAAACAACTGGCATTTACAGAAAGCAACAGCCAAAATACCTGATACCACCCGTGACTGGGGGCTGACAATGGAATGCTGTGAGACTTATTTCTAGGAGCATGATTTTACCAAAAGGTAGTTTAGGTGGTACTGTGGTGTTCTGTCCTCATAACCCTTTAAAACTTTGAGTAGGAGACATAAGAGGGTAGCATCACTCAATTTTGAGGAGGCTGATTAAGATCCGCCCGTGAGGAGTGGCAAATCATATCTGTGACAGGAGCTAGCTCCACTCTGGTGGGGTAAGCACACAATAGCCTGTCTCCCGCACTGATCACAATTAAAACCTCTGGACAGCACACAAAAAGCAACAACCTGAAGACTGTGAAAAGCAAACAAAAGCAGGCAGCATATAGAAGGATGTCAGATCGGAAGAGGTAACCGCCAAAGGGATGAAGTTTCCCTGTTTATTTTCCTTTGTCCTTAGGCTTTGCCCAGAGGATGAATCTCCATTCAGAGCTGGCCGTGGATGTGCTAAGATCCCACAAAAGTTGTGGGCTCACCCCTAAGCTGTGCATAAGTGAGATGAACCCAAAGCAGCATAACTAAGATTTAAATCATTGTGTAAGTGTCTGGCTAATACAAATGTCACATGCAAGAAATACACCCAAAGCAGCAAAGGCTTGAAAACTAAACTGAGGCAAACAGAATAAGCCTCATCAGGTTGACAGCCTGCTAAAAATTTTAACATTCTTCCAGGGGACTATAAAATCCAAAGCCATACAAAATAATGTCCAAATTGTCTAGGATCCAGAACAAAATTATTCAAAGCACAAAGATGATGGATTCTCAAAAAAAAAAAAATACAATCAACAGATGCCAATCACAAGATGAGCCTAACACTGGAATTATCCAAAACAATAAAGAAGTAATCTTAACTAAGCTTCATGAGGCAAAACTAAATACACTTGAAATGAATGTAAAAATCAGGTTCTTACTTGAACTTGATAAATAAAAACTATGAAAAAATTTGGTAATTTCCCAATTAAAAAAATACAATATCTGAAAGATAATTATTTGGTCAGTAGGCAACATAGTAACACAGTGATGATCAAGGAAAGAGTCAGAGATCTTGAAGACAGAACAAAAGAAACTGTCAAATTTGAAAAACAAAAAGACTAGAAAAAAAATAATCAGAACCTCAGGAACCTGTGAGACAATACTAAAAGGTCTAACACATGTGCTACTGCAGTCCCAGAAGTAGAGGGGAAAGAAGATAGGGGGGAAAAAAAATCTTTGAAAAAATAATGGCCAAAATTTTCCAAAATTTGGTGAAAGTCATAAATTTATAGGTTTCAGATGTTCAGTAAACCCAGGCACATTAAACTCAAAGCACAAATAGATACACCATAATCCAACTGGTGAAAATCAAAGATTAAAAAAAAAACCCTCAAAATCAAGTAGAGAATAATTGCATACAGAGGTAAAACAAAAAAGTCATTAGATATATTAAAATCAAATAAGAGATAACCAAAAAGAAGGCAGGAAAGAAGAGAGTAACAAACAAAATACAAAGGGGCAAACAGAAGACAAATAGTAGACCTAAAATAAAAACAACAAACCTAAATTTTATATTAAATATAAATGGTCCAAACATACCAATTAAAGTTGTAGATTATCAGACTGGATAACTACAAGACCCAAGACTATGCTATCTGTAAAAAACAAACCAACCAACCCACCATAATAATAAACACATAGATGGGTTAAAATAAAAGGACGGGAAAAGATATACTATGCAAACAATAAGCAAAAGAAAACTTAAGTGGCTATGTTACATATCACAGAAAGCAGACTTCAGAACAATGAATATTACCAGGAATAAAAGAGGACATTACATAATAAGAAGGTCAATTCATTAAGAAAACACAATACTCCTAAAATGTATATATATTTAACAACAGAGCTTTTTTTTTTTTAAGATTTTATTTATTTATTCAACAGAGATAGAGACAGCCAGCGAGAGAGGGAACACAAGCAGGGGGAGTGGGAGAGGAAGAAGCAGGCTCATAGCGGAGGAGCCTGACGTGGGGCTTGATCCCATAACGCCGGGATCACACCCTGAGCCGAAGGCAGACGCTTAACCGCTGTGCCACCCAGGCGCCCCAACAACAGAGCTTCTAAATATCTTAAGTAAAAGCTGACTGATGTGAAAAGAGAAATAGACAAATCTACAAATACAGAGAATTTAACACTCCTCTCCCAACAATTAACAGAATAAGTAGACAAAAAATTAGTAAGAATATAGAAGACCTAAATAACATTATCAACCAACTTGACTTAAATAACATACACCAAGCACTCCATCCAACAACAGTGGACTACACATTCTTTTTAAGTGCACACAGAACACCTGATGACATGGACCATATTCTGCCCCCCCCAAAAAAACTGATAAATTTAAAAGAATTGAAATTGTACAAAGCATATTGTCTGACCACAATGAAATTAAACAAGAAATCAATAACAGAAAGATATCTGGATAATACATCCTAAACAACTTGTGGATCAAAAAAATCACTAAGGAAATTAAAACACTGTGATCCGAGAGACATGTTATAAAGATACAACAGATAAAAATTTGTAGGTTGCAGTGCTTTGAGGGGAATTTCAATTTATGCCTAACAATACTTAAAATTTTAAAATAAGTGTTTTTAGTCAATAGTCTAAGATTTAACTCTATAAAACTAGAAAAAAAGAAAAATAAGTCCAAAGTAAGCACAGGAAGGAAATAATAAAGAACACATATCAATAAAATTGAGAAAAGAAAAATAGAAAAATAATTTAAATATACAAGTGGTATTATAAAAGATCAATAAATTAGAAAAAGACTTAGGCAGGTAGACTCTACGAAGGCCAGCAATGATCCCTACCCTCCTGTTTTTCACACCTTTTGTGCATGCAATTCCCTCTCGATTGTGAGCAAAACCTGTGATTTGCTTCTAACCAACGGAACATGGGATGTTCTGTTCTTTTGCCTTCTCAGTTTATACGCTCTGAAGAAGCAAGCTACCACGCTGCAAAAGCCCACTTTGCAAGGGATTGAGGGTGGATTATGAACTCTGTCAACCACCACACGGTTTCAGAGGTAGATCCTTTATCAGTCTAGCATTCAAACTGATACACCCACCTCTGGCCAAGACTTGAGTGCAGCCTGATGAGAGATTCCGAAGCAGAAAACCCAGCTAAGTCATGCCCAAACTCTCCAAATTCTGACCTGGGAAACTTTCTGATAATAACATGTGCTATTTTAAAGTCACTAAGTTTGTAGTAACTGAAGCTATGAATATACAGATTATGAAGACTTAAACTTTGACTCTTACATAATTCCACACAAGAACTAACTCCAAGAACCTGTTATGTAGGAATATGTACCTGACGTGAGTGAAGACACAAATTACCAATAAGGAGAATGAAAGTGGAGACATCACTACAGAACTTACATAGAGTTAAAGGATAATAAGGGAATATTATGAACAACTTTATGCGTATACAATTGGCAACTTAGGTGAAATGGACAAATTGTTTCAAAGACACAGACTGCCAAAGCTCATTTAAGAAGACAAGTCGAGGGGCGCCTGGGTGGCAGCGTTGTTAAGCGTCTGCCTACGGCTCAGGGCGTTATCCCGGCGTTACGCGATCAAGCCCCACATCAGGCTCCTCCGCTATGAGCCTGCTTCTTCCTTTCCCACTCCCCCTGCTTGTGTTCCCTCTCTCACTGTCTCTATCTCTGTCAAATAAATAAATAAATAAATAAATCTTTGAAAAAAAAAAAAAAAGAAGACAAGTCAAATAGTCGTGTGTGTATGTGTGTGTAAAGATACAAAGACGCACTCTCTCACATGTTCTCTCCCTCAACCCCTTCCTCCTCCTCCTCCTCTTCTTCTTCCTTTTTTTAAAGAAATTAAGTTTGTAGTTAAAAAACTCCCCAAAGAGATACCACAGCATGGTTTTGCTGTGTAATTCTACCAAACATTTTAAAGGAAAATAATACCAATTCTACACAAGCTCTCCCAGAAAAGTGAAGAGGAGAAAACACTCCCCAACACATTTATGAATATGGCATGACCTAGATACAAAGAGCAAACAAAAACATTATAAGAAAACTACAGACCAGCAAATTGAATCCAGTACTGTGTAAAAGGCTAATACAATATGCAAAGCTCATTCAACACACAAAAATCAACTGATGCAGGGGCGGCATGATGGCTCAGTCAGTTAAGCATCTGCCTTCAGCTCAGGTCATGATCCTGGGGTCCTGGGATCGAACCCTGCACTAGGCTCTCTGCTCAGTGGGGAGCCTGCTTCTTCCTCTCCCTCTGCCTCCCCAGTTCATACTCTCTCTCGCTCTATCTCAAATAAATAAATACAATCTTTAAAAAAAGTTAATGCAATTCACCCTTTCAACAGATCAAATAAGAAAAACCATATAATCATCTCAAAAGATACAGAAAAAAAATCCATGTGACAAAATTCAACATCAATTCATGATAAATACTCTCAGCAAACTAATATTAAAGGGTATTTTAATCTGGTAAAGGGCACTGATTAAAAAAAAACCTATAGCTAATATCATACTTCATGGTGAAAGACTGAGTACTTTCTCCTTAAGACTGAGAGCAAAGCAAAGATGTTCTCACCACTCCCATTCATCATCATACTGGACAGCTTACAGTGAGGAGAGACGACAATATGAATATAAAATAAAATGCCTACAAAAAAATAAAATTGTCTCTGGGCACAGGTAACAAGATTATCTGCATAAAAAAATTCAAGGCATCCACAAAAAAGTTGCCAGGAATTTCCTTAAAGAACTGTAGGGAGGGATGATGACATCTGTATACAGTACTATTTAACTGAACTGCATGGCTATTTCTAACCTGTATGAGGTTAGCATTCCCCTATCGCCTTTTCCTTTGGAAGATTAGAGTGAACATTTCTTTTTCATAATTGTGACTATGATTTACTTTTATTCTTCCCTGCATTACCACTCAGTTTATCTTCATCTATCTTCCCTTCCTCATCCCCGAGATTAGCATCTATGGGAAAGAAAAAGAGAGCAAAGTTTATTCCACTTTCCTCTTTCAGTTAGATCCCCCCAGGAAAACCAAAAGTAGCACAGTCAAAACAGTAACTCCTTGGCTACAGAGAGTCATCTAGATTTAAGGGAAACAGGAAATCGTGCTATCTTTGCCTTTTTATCACAAGGTGCGTCTCCCTCTTCAGGTGCGAAGCAGACCTTGGCTGAAGAGAAGATGCACTAGGATGGAAGAGATGCTGCTAAGATGGGTGCTGGGATGGACAATGCGGTAGAGAAGAGGAGCAGGAGGTCCAAGTAGCCCCCATGAGGCAAAAAAGGATTTAGAACGGGGGAAGCTTATACTCTCATTAGCCCAATTCTACAGGGACTGGAAGCTGGGGCACTGCAAGCTCTACAGTAAATATAGAAATCGATGGGAGAATATTCCTCCAGATGGGGTGGGGAAAGGCTTTTATACACATAGATTAGAAGGGGACACTGTTAATAAGGGAAACTCTGAAGTATATGTTTTTCCAAATAATGCCAATGATGGGAACATCTGGATGCCAGGGACCACTTCCAGTGTCATCGGGTGTGAGAAACCGCATCATTTCCCACGCATCACCACCATCCACGTGCTGTAACCTTTCAAAGGACGCCATGTCAATAGAAAGGGTGATTCTTTAGCTTTTCCACTTATTCTCATCCCCATAATGGTCACCTTCAGTTTATAAAGGAATAATCAACAAGAGACACCAAGCTCCTTTATTCCTTTTTCCCTCCCAAATCCTTGGAGCTTAATTACTTGTCACCAAATCTTTAAAGAAATGCTAAGGAGGGTGCCTGGGTGGCTCAGTGGGTTAAGCATCTGCCTTCCGCTCAAGTAATATTGCCTGGGTCCCAGGATCGAGCCCTGCATTGGGCTCTGAGCCTGCTTCTCCCTCTCCCTCTGCCCCTCTCTCTCTCAAATAAGTAAAATCTTTTTAAAAAATGAGAGGAGGATGAGGTGGGTGGAGTAACACCGAGGTCTGACTGGGCATGTCTGTGAAGGCTGGACAAGACAAATCCTAGAACGTGAATATGAGTCAAACCAGCCAATGTCTGTGGAAATCACCACATGTAGTTATTAACTACTTTAAGCAGTTTCATTAACTGACTCTCCAGCTGTAAATATCTTAGACCTCTGCTGAAATAGTTTCTGAAATAGTTTCTTTCACTGAAGGCCTAAATGCCATAAGAAATTTCTACCATGGCCACTGCCTCAAAATGATTTTTTTTTCTGGTTAAAAGAAACTGGTGTTATATTAAAAGATACTTGTTTCTATTATTTAGTTACCCTGATTTACTTAATATATTGCAATGTATTTGCTACCCCCCTCTCTCAGAGGTCCCACTCAGACGTCAATACCATTCTTCACGTCTCTCTTAAGTCTCATGAATGTAATATGAATACAAAAGACTGAAAATGTCATCGTGGAGACCACACCAAAGGTATTCAAAAATGAGATTTTCTTTGGCTTGAAATCTAAGCACCATGCTCTTTGGAGTTAAATTCTTCCTACCTCGTTTGTTTTGTCAGAATTAACACAAAAGACACACTTACCAACCAGGACGACAAGTCTGTATTTTTCGTTCGTTTGCCGCCGATACGGTGTCACTTCCTCATATGTGGGCACATCAGCTGTGTCGTACTGGTCACTCTTCTTGCATTCATACATGGACTTATTTGTTTTCTTATCTTTTCTACTAAGACGGAAACTCCTCCTAAAACCAGCTGCAAAAAATATATATATATTTTTAGTAATAAGAACTAAAGAAAGAAACCCCCCAAAAAACAAAAATTAAAAAAGCTTCGAGTTGGATTGGGTTTTATGAACTAGAATATTGTCACAAGTACATTTAGTAAGAGAAAACACATAGATACTACACAATTTCATTAAAACCACCATTTGTAAGAAAATCGTCACACGTTTATTTTTGTAGTTATAACATTCTATTTGGTTCCAAACCGTAAAGAATTCTCAGAAATCAACAAGTAAAATAACTGTGTAATAAGGCAAAATAAGTTGGAAATCATAATTTATCATGGACTGACTGAACACAGTTGATAAGAAAAAGTTAGAAGCGCTATAAAAACACTTAAAACATAAATGCTGAATTCCCTCATTCATAAACACTAGAATATTTTATATTATAAGCACAACCTAACAACATACCTGTGGCACGGACAAGCATCTATGGTTAAATAAAAAGGAGACTAAGTTAGGGAGAGCTCAGTGTCAAACACGCCGAACATGGATCAGGCCACCAGACCCGCCTGTCACCAAGAGCAAGTTCTTTGACTTATAGGAGACTCCAGCACTGGGGGTAAATGATCAAGTCCTGGTGCTTTTTCTCCTATGGAAAAGTCCATGGTTTTCTAATTTGAAACCTACTGAAATTTGGAAACAAGGCCCATAGTCTCAAGGCCCATAGTCTTATCACGAGATCACATGATCTTTTCCTAAAATAACTGTAAAAGTACTTCAATAAATTTGAATGTTTAAAGAGCGCTCTCCAGCTGACGGCTACCATTTAACACATGGGTTTAAAAAGCTGAGGCAGGGGCGCCTGGGTGGCGCAGTCGTTAAGCGTCTGCCTTCGGCTCAGGGCGTGATCCCGGTGTTCTGGGATCGAGCCCCCATCGGGCTCCCCCGCTGGGAGCCTGCTTCTTCCTCTCCCACTCTCCCTGCTTGTGTTCCCTCTCTCGCTGGCAGTCTCTGTGTCAAATAAATAAATAAAATCTTTTAAAAATAAATAAATAAATAAAAAGCTGAGGCAAAGTTCTTGTTTCCAGTCAACCCCCATTTCATTCTGCTTGCTCTTAATGTTGTTGCATCATTTGGGATTTATTTCCTTTCTAGAATAGCGATGTTCATCACACACAGTATGATTTCATCCATACACACGGTATGAATTCGGTAAGATGTGCAATCAGTTCTCGACCTAACCAACCCTCAAAATCCAGACTTTGAGGAAAACAGTTCTGCTTATTGAAACATATATATTCATATCAGCTCCAGTACAAAGCAAAACGCAAGTACATTTTTACGTACATAAAAATATATTCTCTTGGAAAAGAATATTTTTTTCGTTTGGAAAACAATGGTGATCAACTGTGCTAATGGTAAAAAAAAAAATTTAAATAGGGCTATTTTATAATAAGATGCAAGAATATTAAAACTGATCTGTGTGAATTTTAGGGGCCATAATGAAAAAGAATGCTACTACTGCCTTTAAGAAATTAACAGAATTCAGGGGTGCCTGGGTGGCGCAGTCGTTAAGCGTCTGCCTTCGGTTCAGGGCGTGATCCCAGAGTCCTGGGATCGAGCCCCACATCAGGCTCCTCCGCTATGAGCCTGCTTCTTCCTCTCCCACTCCCCCAGCTTGTGTTCCCTCTCTCACTGGGTTTCTGTCTCTGTCAAATAAATAAAATCTTTAAAAAAAATAAATTAACAGAATTCAAAATAAAGGCCAATATTAAAAACAATTAGCAGTAACCATGGAGTTACAGCACTCACCTTATGGATTCACAGTTTAATAAAAATCAGACAGGATATGAAGAAGGGGGTGATAAAAGGTTCATCTGATAATAGAGCTCCGTGGCCCACCGCTAGCCAGTCTGAGTTTGAGCAGGTACTCAGATTATTTGAGGGAAAAGATTTACAAAGGATTTGAGACGACAGTTCATCACTCTAAACTCTCTTATCGAAGGCAGAAGGCAAAGAGGAAAAGGTAAACAGGGCAAGAAATAAAACACGGTATCTCTCAAAGAAGGACGAGATTCAAAGGAAGCAAATGGGGAATGTGTCAGCCTGGCCTTAGGATGAAGAAGTAGTATCAATTCTAAAACCAGGCAAGCAGAGTTCAAATTTCTATATAATAGGTCACAGGGAAGCTGTTTATTATTATTTCTCTTGTATTTTTTAGGATTTGGGAAAGACTCATGAGAACGCAGGAAAAGGGTTCCCTTACATGGGAGTCCTCGCAACGCCACACCAGAAGTGGCGGGCTCCTTACAACCACTCCCAGTGCTTGAGCACCGTGCTTCTCAGACAACTCTCTCTTACCAATCTGCAGAAATCAGGGATGCCATCCCGACCCCACCCCACCTCTGTCACCTGTGATGGCTGGCTCGTTCTGGAATTCAGCATAAGATGGCTTCCGGTTTAGCCCAAAAATTACCCATCAGCTATTCTAACTCTTCAATGCTGGTATTTCAGAGTGTTCAAATTTCAGGTTCCCATGGTCCTGTCTCATGGAAGGCAATTATAGAATAAGCAGGTAGAACTGGAAATTTCTTCATGGTTATTCCTCACACAAAGGGAGGGTCTTCCTCAAGTCACTACAAACGTATGGCCCAGGAATGAATCTAACTAGGAGAGAAATGTTTCATCCACAGCAAATGAAGTCCAAAAGTAAAAGCCTGAAAAGTTTCTGAGCCACGAATCCCAGCTAAATCCTGAATTTCAGTGCAAGTGTACCTAATTGAGAGTTTTTACAATTAATTGAAGCTTTTGCTTTCATTAACAAACAATAAAGAGATAGTAGGGAAAAGAGTGAAGGGAATCAGATTTCTAATGTGAGGCTGTCTGGACATCAAAGATGGGGACCATGGTCCACAGGACGGTTTGGTGGCATTAGTTGTCCAGTGCTTGGCACAAAATAGGTGCTTGATAAAAGTTTTATAAATTCAAGTAATTCAAAAAGGCAATAACAAAACCCTACTTCACCCCTGTTGCATTTTCTTACTGTAAATTTCAACAAAGAAAGCAGGGCCCATTTGGTATTTTCACAAGAGAAAATTGTAAGAAATTCTAAGGCCTAACGACAGAACACGACATCCACAAAGGCACGGAGCTGAAGGAACTCTGGAGACCACCTGGCCCGCGACATCCTCGCCCCCCTGGCCACTTGCATGGTACCACACTTGCCCATGTACCGTGATCCAGTGCTGATCTCATTCACCTCGAATTTCCAGGTGGCAATGACTGAGCAACTGGAATTCCCACACGTGAAGCTTAAGTGTCCTGACCCAACATGCTCACAGAGCGAAGGAAAAATGGCAGGTCACCACACCACGTCTCTCAGAGCAGGAGTACTGAGTGTTAAACATCGAGGCCCAGGGGCGCCTGGGTGGCTCAGCTGGTTAAGCATCTGACTCTGGGTTTTGGCTCAGGTCTGATTCTCAGGGATCTGGCCCTGCATCGGGCTCTGCGCTCAGCACGGAGTCTGCTTGAGATTCTTTCCCCTCCCTCTGCTCTTCCTCCCGCTCCTGTGCTCTCTCTCTAAATTAAATGAATAAAATCTTAAAAAAAAAAAAATCGAGGACCAGAGGTGGCCAGGTCTGGGTCAGCACCTAGATTCTGACACTTACCAGCTGAATGATTCGCCAACTTTTTAAAAACTTCTCCAAGGCTCATTTCTCAACTTTAAAATGAGGATAAGAGTATCTACCTTATGGGGTTGTTAAGGATTGAACAAAGAATTCACACAAAGCATTTGGCCCAGACCTGGCATAAGGTAAATACCTACATATATTAGCTATAGATTAGTACTTGGTTATGTCTCCAAGTAACTGAAAGGACTTGGAAGGCAGGAATATATACCTCCCTGTATTCCCACAGCACACAGTCTAGCAAGAATGGGAAAAATAAGGGGCTTATTAATAAGTGTTTAAATGGCTGTTATAAAAGAACAATATTTAAATATAAAGAATATTAAAATCACAGCCAGATTTAAATATGTTAACTATTAAAAGTATCTATTAAAGCAGTAAAGCATTTTAACAAAACACAACAGAAAAATTCAGTATGCATTATCCTTTCACTTTTTTCCCCCAGATGTTCTAAGGATATATGTTACTTGTGGGACAATATTTAAATTTAAAGAGCCTCCTTCCCTCTTGTCTTCTTACTTATCAGGATCTCCTGATCCACAGATGCCTGCTTACTTTCCATATTTGTAGCACTGCATACACGTAAATACACAGGACGAAACAAAACAAAACAAAAATTCCCAACCCAGAGGAACCAATGAAACAGCCAGAACAGAGGATATGACAAAAGGCACAAAATTCAGAGTACTTGCTTGTGATGGTTTCTTGAACCAGGAAATAAATAAATAAATAAATATTTAAATAAATAAATAAATAAAGGCTGTTTTCCTAGAATCTATCCTTCGCAGAGAAGTCAAGGGTGATAGCTCGTTTAGCGCGCCATTCAAGGCTCTAATTTTCAAACACATAATGAGCTATGTGCCAGCACACACCTCAGTAAGTCTAAGCTTAAAGGAGACTTAACTCTGTGTCTGCAAGAAGCAATTTCTTCCCTTCAGTTTTTATGTGGTTCTCTTACTAAAAGGAAGATTTAAAAATGCATACTTAGGGGCGCCTGGGTGGCACAGCGGTTAAGCGTCTGCCTTCGGCTCAGGGCGTGATCCCAGCGTTATGGGATCGAGCCCCCACATCAGGCTCCTCCGCTATGAGCCTGCTTCTTCCTCTCCCACTCCCCCTGCTTGTGTTCCCTCTCTCGCTGGCTGTCTCTATCTCTGTCAAATAAATAAATAAAATCTTTTTAAAAAAAAATAAATAAATAAATAAAAATAAAAATGCATACTTACACTGAGAGTAAGCAAAGGGATCGTTCAGGTAAATGGGAATAAATAACTAGAACCTACTGAGTCCCCGTTCATTTTCCATGCACAAGTCTCAGCAAGAGCTGGCTTTAAAAAGGAAGGGAAGAGGAACGGTAACGAGGAATTTGGAGTAAGGGAACAGTTTTACGCAAAATATATTTTTCCTTATATTTCACATTTTTGTAATTTATAATTGGCTCAACATTTTTATGGACAGGCTTTTTCCAGTGAGCTTACCCACAGCTGTTAGAGATTTGTGTGTTTTAAAGGAACGACACATTTACTTTATTACAACAGGAAAGTGAATCTACAGTAAGACTGCAGCTGCAGGTCGGCCCACTGATCACAAGACGACACTTCTTATCTCATATTTTCCAGTAGAAATCAGTTATGATCACTTATTAACTTAGCATGTAATCGCATCGCTTTGTTTAAAGTATTTTTTACTATAAAAGGAAACACTTAAGTTGCTTGGTTTTTGCTCCTTATTTCAAGAAGTTTGCAATAAACATCCCTGAACATTCCCTTTATTCCATCTCACGGATTCTTTCATTAGGAAAAATAGCCAGAAGCTGGACAGATCTTGTCCAAATGCTTCTTCGATCAGCAAATGCCAGCAAACATTTCCACCAGCAGAAAGTCCAGTCACCCATATACTACACCAGTCTCTCATAAAGAGACTTCCAATTGCTTTGAAATCTGCAGTGATTTGACAAGTGAAAAAAGTGTATGTCATTTTATCTTCACTGTTACAGGAGTTGACCTTTTTTTTTCAAGTTTATTACCCATTTGCGTTTATTTCCGTTGTAAATTGTTGGTTAATACACTTTGATCACTTTCTGATTAGGGCCTTCATAAATATATACACATACATGTATCTTTTAGGGTCACAGCCCTTGGCCCTAACTTATTGCAAACACTTCTAAAGACTTTCAATTTTCCATTTTGAAGGAATTTAAAATATTTATGTAGTTGAGTCTCTGAATTTATTTCTTTTGTGATTTCTTCCACTGTTTTTAGGACTTTCCTATCCTTGGGTCTGATAAATATTCACCTACAGTTTCTTAAGTTAAAAAAAAAAAAATGGGTTGCATGGCTTTACACTTAATTTTTTTTTTTTATCCCATCTGGAATTACTCAGCTGTAATCATGAGATCAACCTTGTAAGGTGAGGCTGTAACTTTATATTTTTCTAAGAAATTAACCAATGGTCCCAAAAATACTTACTGAAAAATCCTTTCACTCCTTTATGTTGATACATACTTTGTACTAAAGTACCAGATGGCTTATTATTATGTCATGACCAAAAAAAAAAAAAAAGAAAGAAAGAAAGAAAAAAGAAAAACAAAACTCAAAAAGGTGATTCTTGGCCTGAGTTTATAGAATTCTCTTATTGATGACATCAATACCAAAACAACAGAAGTCATGATGGTGGTAGTTGTATATTGAGAACTTACTAGATAAGACACCCCTTAAAGCCTTTATGTGGATTAATTCATTTACTTCTCACAGCAATCCAATGAGGTAGGCAGAATACTCCATGGGTTTAAGTGGCTCTTCTTTAAGTGAAATCAGTCAGTCAGAGAAAGACAAATACCATATGATTTCACTCATATGTGGAATTTAGGAAACAAAACAGATGAACATGGAGGGGAAAGAGAGGCAAACCATAAACCAGACTCTTAACCACAGAGAGAACAAACTGAGGGTTGACGAAGGAAGGTGGGTGGGGGATGGGCTAGATGGGGGTTAGTTATTAAGGAGGGCGCTTGTGATGAGCACCAGGTGTTATATGTAAGTGACGAATCACTAAATTCTACTCCTGGAACTAATATTGCACTATATGTTAACTGGAATTTAAATAAAAACCTGAAACAAAACAGAAAGGATTACCAAGGCTGTGGTTCAAATATTACATGATGAAAGAAAGAAGCAAGTTTGAAATGTGACTCCAAATACATAGACGTACAATAGAAAATGGGATAAGCCTTCTGTTACTTTATGCAATAAGTAAATGGGGAAAAAATGAAGGACCAGCAGTTTATTTTAGGATTTAAAAATTATTAAGCTCTTTTCTGTTGGAGACATTTTTTTCAGATATAATTAAATACATTTTTTTAAAAAGATTTATTTATTTATTTATTTGACAGAGATAGAGCCAGCCAGCGAGAGAGGGAACACAAGCAGGGGGAGTGGGAGAGGAAGAAGCAGGCTCATAGCGGAGGAGCCCGATGTGGGGCTTGATCCTGTAACGCCGGGATCACGCCCTGAGCCGAAGGCAGACGCCCAACGACTGCGCCACCCAGGCGCCCCTAATTAAATATATTTTTGATACTCCTTTGTATTCAAGATGGTGTGTAAAATATAAAAATATATACAATGGTGTCTCTGCCCTCCAAAAGCTCCCAATCCACTAGGGGACACCGAAATATTCCCAAATACTTATAATTTAAGGGGTTTCACAACACAGGCTCATGACTAGAAACTAAGATTTTTAGCAAGTTCTCTAATTTGACACTGACATGTCTATTAAGTTAAAAAAAAAAATTAAACTCAGGAAGTTGTGACTTGGTCATTTACAAAGCTACCTGACTACATTTTACTTATATAACACCATTCATCCAAAGAGTACAAAATTAAGAGTCATTTGTTATTAAAATAAGCTTCATACTGTAGATAAGTATTATACCTATCAATCCTATAATTTCAAATGTTACTGATATTTTTAACAGTAAAAAAAAACTTGAAGTATCCAACATGTACATAAGTATGGGAATGATTAATAATGCAACACTTTCTCAAAGAAATGAGGTTGAAGCCGTTAATATTAATTCTAACACTACACCGCACCATAAAATACATTTGATATAATAATAAATGGAAAAAAACTGGACAATACAATGGTCACACTTATGAGTTTTACTTTTTTACAAATCTTTAAGTTGGTTTGGATACAAAATTGCGGAAGAAAATGCACGAGAACAGACAATGGCTATGTTAAGGAGAGAGGGATGTGGACAATTGTTATTGTTCTATTTTTCAAACTTTCCGTAATGTTACATAATTTTAAAATTTGAAGAAAAAAAAAAGGCCCAGAAAACAGAGTTCATAATATATGAACCACCAAACAAATGAAATCCACTACTGACAGATGTATTTGTGTGTCATACCAACATATAATACAAAATACATCTGACTGTGTCTTAGAGGCAAGGTCTAATCTTCTAGATTTTGAAATGATTATGGTAACAGACCACATTTTTATATTCACAAGAGTTAGAAACAGCAATTAAATATTAGAATCATTTTTAAAAATCATAAATTGTTATTAGATCCACCGGCTCCCATAAATAAGTAATGTTAGTGTGAATTTACAATGTAAATATTTATCATTTTAGTAGTCTTACTTTTTCATAAAACTTTAAGACATTTAAGATGGCATTTTATAAAAAAATATATGATCATTTTATGACCAAACATGTCCATTAACACAAAAGGCCCTCCAACAAAGTCAAGTCTACTCATCATGAGTACTAACACAGCCCCAGAAATCACACATGTGAACAAGTGAAGTGACATCTGCCTGTTAATTCAAGGAACATAAATACGACTATGTTACCACCCACAGTTTTCAAGTGGGAAAGTTTCAATCTTTGGTTACGTTTCTTTTATGTAACCAATTTGGTCTAAAAACATCAGATACTATGTATTCTCAATGCTTTTAATAATAATGAGCTTTTAATGTTTAAATCTGATAGATGTTTGTAGAATGGGAAAAGAAGCAACTCAGTGAAATTGCTTGAATCATAAAATAGCAGTATTGATCGTAGGCACCTCAAAAGTTAGAGATTTGTGAAAGGATCCACTCTTAAGTTCCTAATTTAAAAAAAAATACATTTATTTGATACCAACACAATCAAGAAAACCGTTTACTTTCTTAAAAGGAGATAAAAATAAACGGTTCAATCCTCTGTTCTCCCAAATACATGAAAATGTGGATTTTCTTTCTTTTTTCTTTTTTTCTTTTTTTTTTTTTAAACTCGGGAGAACCACCAAACATTGTGTGAAAATCATTTTTTGCATCTTAAAACGCTGGATTAATTTGATAAAGCTAGTATTAATGGTTCACAGGTAACTTACGTACAAGGAAGAAAACATTTTAATGTAAATGAACTTTTTAAGAAAATTAAAAAACTCCTGTGGACAATAAAAACTAAGCAGCTGGAAATTATTATACAGTGTTAGGCTCCTGCCAACAGAACATTGAAAATTTCCATTAAAATAAACATTTTTAATAGAATGCCAATGTTGCTGTAATGATCTAGGTAGGTCACAACTGACATGTAAAAACTATGTAAACATGGACCTAAGACAAAATTATTTATTGAAATGATGCTTCCATAGTACACCAATCACAAAATTGTCCCAAAGACAACTGAGGATAATTACGACCAAACAAATAAGAGATAAAAATCTTGGGAGGAGGTTTAAATTGAAAAGAAATGCCAACACAAAACTATAAAAGTAACGGAGATCTGAAGAAGCTGGGTCAGGCAGCTTTTTGTATTCATCTTATAAAACACTGTCAGGGAAAAAAAAAAAAAATCACCGACACAGGAACAGTACCGTGAATTACATTAACCAACTTTACATAGGCTAATTTTGTGTATAAAGTGGAACAAGGATTTTGAACAAACAAATACAAAATTAATCTCTGGAATGTTACAGGTTTCAAGTTGCTCTCAAAAAAAACCTTGAAGAAATGTTCAAATGCCATAAATACCCTTTAATCATTCAGCTCATCTCAAGCTAAAAATAAAAATAGAAACTCAAAGTGCCTAGTGAAATCATGGCAGCTAATATAAGATATCAATTTGCAATTTCCAAGAAAAAAAACTACTTAGGTCTTAAAAAGTTTTCCTGATACCACTGAAAATTTCTTTTTAAAGCACAGCACAGGATTACCATAAAAAAGGAGAAACCATATGAGAATTTAATTTTCTGCCAGTCAGCTAAGAAAGAAATGAGTTTTTACTTACACTTTCAAAATTATGAGAAAATACAGTATGCACACATAATATTAAATATAAAAATATAGTTCTAAAAAGAGGGGAAAACTGGATTTTAAAATTTTAATATATTTTTTTAAGTTGAGTCTATGCAACCAAAAATTCTCCAAGCAGGAATGGTTTCTTTCTGTCAGAGAAAATATTTCCAAGTAGTATTCCAGACGTGTTGAGATTATGCAGAGTTCTTGTTCAAGAAAGAACCTGTACCATTTTTAAAAGAATGCTTCTAAATGTTCTCTTCATATAAATTTTACTTTTTGGAAGAATATTAAGGCAGTATATTCTGACATAGCTGTACTTACCTACAGAACACTCTTTAATAAAATGACTCAATAATAGAGCAAATGGGAATTTTTACTAGATTTATAAAATAGGCAGTGTAACTTGTTGAGAATCACTGGGGCTTACCCATAGAAAGAAAAAAAAGGATTAGGAAAAAACACACACAGAAGTAGAGATAGGGAAATAATAACATTTGAAAGAACAGCAAATGGACAGTTTTGTTTATATTGAATTTTATGGTAAACACTTCAGTTAAATAGAAAGAACAGTCTTAACTTACATAAGTCCCAAAACTGATCTTGTTTTAAAAGAATGCATGAAGTCCTCCAACAAGGGCAGAAGTGGAGAAATTGATGAGTTTTCAGGAAGCAATTTGCAAGACATTAGGTTTGAAGACAGATGCCTGATAAGCAGTGCTTTGTTAATTGATTGTAACAAGATTTCGATAATGAGTTAACCAGAAGAAAAACATTTTCTAATTCTTACCAATGTAAAAAGAAAACGAATTCTTCATATGAACTATTCTGTACTGCAGGAGAAAAAGGAGAGAATCCTCAAAGCTGGCTATCGTACTATGGAGAAACAACTGCTGTACGGAAGCCAAAGCGGCGCACGCACACGCGCACGCACGCACACGCGCGCGCACGCCACCAACTCCCACACCATCCAAAAACGCTGAAAGATATTTTCAAAAGCTCATGGGAGGAAATGAATTCCGCCTACTAATTTATATATTTATATAAACATAAATGGTTTGACAATCTTTATGTATAGGCAGCCCTTGACTTACAGGGATTCAACTTTAAAAGGTCCAGTTTTTGCACTTCGTGTTTACAGCATACTATCAATTTATCTTCATATCACTGTCATAAAATTGTATGTAAGTAACACAACTTACATTGCCTACTCAGTGAGCTTTTTCCTTCCTTCCAGTAATAACAGCCCAATTTCTTGTATTGATGAACAGACCCCTAAGAAATGCAGCCTGCTACACGTCAGTAAGAATCACACCACACAGTGTACATTCCTATCAGTGATAGCTGATTAAATATGGTTTTACGATAAAATTCTTACACAAATAGATAATCAATTATTGGAGTATTATAATGTTACTTCTTTTGAAAGTCAAATTAGATCATTTTGACATGGGTTGTCAACAATCTAAGGTCATGAGGTTAAGGGCTACTTGTATATCCTGTTTCATGCTTGATTTTATGCACATCAGAGAAAGTGAAAATCAAATGTATTCGCTGAGCTACTGATCTGATTTAGATCAATAGCGGTTGTGAATCTACTAGTGGACCCTGGGCAGCCCCATTTTTTTGTTCAAGGGTACTGTGCCTGCAGGGCAGATCACTTCCATTTTTCCTCTCCTTCTGTGGGCTAGGAAGATATAGAATATGAAGGTCAATGAGGGCAAGAGTAAGGTTCTAAAATCAGCCAGAGTCTCAGAAATTCTTCTTAACAGTCCTTGGAGAAGTCTTCATGAGAAGGCTAAATTTCTGGAAACTCCCTTGACTATTTTCCATAGCTTTCCTAGAACTGGTGCCATGTGCTGAGGATGGATACAGACCCATCCTGTGTACGTGGATATTCTTTCAGTCAGTGGCACTACAATGCATGTGTGACAACAGCAGTATCTATTGGGATTTGATGTACACTAGGACACTATGGTCATTTGTATGATATGCAGTTAAAGGACTAAAATACTGCAAAACCATTTTTGTTGATGTGCACTGTTTAAATGACTTCTTTTAATAAGAGAAGTAATTGATGTGAAAGACAGTATCAAATCTCCCAAGAGTAACTATTTCTTCAATGCAATGATTACCACAGACATACTTAGAGTAGGAGAATGTGACTGTTAATTTTATGTGTCAGCTTGACTGGGCCATACTGCTCAGATATTTGGTCAAACATTATTCTGGGGGCACCTGGGTGGCACAGCCGTTAGGCATCTGCCTTCAGCTCAGGGCGTGATCCCGGTGTTATGGGATCGAGCCCCACATCAGGCTCCTCCGCTATGAGCCTGCTTCTCCCTCTCCCACTCCCCCTGCTTGTGTTCCCTCTCTCACTGGCTGTCTCTATCTCTGTCAAATAAATAAAATAAAATCTTTATAAAAAAAAAGTTATTCTGGATGTTTCTGTGAAGGTGTTTTTTTGGATGAGATTAACCTTTACATCAGTGAACACTGAATAAAGCAGATTACCCTCTAGAATGTGGATGGGCCTCATCTAATCTGCTGGGGAAAAAAAAATAATCTCCCCTGAAAAAGAAGGGATTCTGCCAGCTGATGGCTTTTGAACTCAAACTACAACTCATCCCAGGGTCTCCAGCCTGCTGGGCTCTCCGGCACATTTTGACTTACCAAGGCTCCACAATCATGTGAACCAACTACTAACACTCCGTGGTGTGTGTGTGTGTGTGTGTGTGTGTGTGTGTGTGTACACAGCTGCCTGAGTAATACAGAGGATTAGGAGGGAAATGTTAAAATCTTAGAATAAATTAGCATTTCCTAGTTAGTGCAGAAATAAACTGTAACATTTTAACATCTCTTAGAATAGAGAAAATCAATAAAAACCAATTTTTTATTCTCTGAAAAGATCAATGCCAGGGATGTACTGTATGGTGACTAGCATGATATAATTTAAAAAAAATTTTTTTAATAAATAAATAAATAAATGAAAGCCAGTGTCTTTGAGAGAAAAAAAAAAAAAAGATCAACAAAACTGACAAGCCTTTAGCATACATGGACCAATAAAAAAAGAAAAGACCCAAATTACTAAATTTAGGAATGAAAGAGGGGACACAGTTACCAAGAAGAAATAAAAAGATTTTAAGAGACTACTATGAACAGCTGGATGCCAGCAAATTGGATAATCTAAATGAAACAAATTACTAGAGATTTACTACTGAAACTGACAATCTGGACAAACTTTTATTTATTTATTTTTTTAAAGATTTTATTTATTTATTCGACAGAGATAAAGACAGCCAGCGAGAGAGGGAACACAAGCAGGGGGAGTGGGAGAGGAAGAAGCAGGCTCCTAGCAGAGGAGCCTGATGTGGGGCTCGATCCAAGAACGCCGGGATCACGCCCTGAGCCGAAGGCAGACGCTCAACCGCTGTGCCACCCAGGCGCCCCCGGACAAACTTTTAATAAGCCAAGAGATTGAGTTAGTCAAAAAACTTCCTACAAAGAAAAGCCTAGGACAAGATGGCTTCACTGGTGAATTCTAGCAAATGTTTAGAGAACAATTAACACAATCAAATGAAGTTGACAGAGGCTTTCAAAAAAGAGTAGGGAACACTTCCCACCCCATCATATGAGGCCAGTATTATTCCGATGCCAAAATCAGGCAAAGATATCACTAGAAAAACAAAATCTAAAGACCAATATCCCTATTCCTCCAAATACTAGCAACCCAAATTCAGCAACGTAATATAAAGGATTATACACCATGAGCAAGTAGGATTTACCTTAGGAATCACAAGGTTGGGTCAACATAGAAAGATCAATGTCACATGCCACATTAGCAGAGTAAGGAAAAAAGCCACATGGTCATCTCAACTGATGCAATAAAAGGACCTGTATACAAGATAAAGTAATCTTCAAATAGAGATGGTTTCACTACTTCCTGTCCAATCTGGAGACTTCTCTTTCCCTCACCAATTGCTCTGGCTTGCAACCCAACTGCTATGGTAAACTAAGTGACAAGAATGCACATGCTTGTTGGTTTCTCATTTCAAGGAGAAAGTTCTCAGTCTTTCACTATGAAGTACACTGTTAGCTGCTGGGTTTTAGTAGATGCCCTTTATCAGGATGAGGAAATTCCTTTCTACTCTTAAGTTTTTATCACCAAAGGCTGTTGCATTTTGTCAAATGCTTTTCAACCCAACCAAGCTACCAACTGTTCATCAAGTTGCTGGTAACTTCCACCCTGCTTAATCAAAGGTCAGCTCTCTTTCCTCATCTTATTTGATCACTCTTTCCCTTCCTAAAACTTTACTTTTATTGGCTCTTAGAAGAATCACACCCCTGGATTTCCTTCTGCTTCACTTTGGGTTCTTTTCTTGCCCAAATCCACACCCACTCCCTGGTGATCTCATCCAGCTTCGTAACTTTAAATTTGATCTAACTTTGACAACTTCTAAATCAATAGCCTGAACTCAAAGCTGCCTACCCAGTTGCCTATTTAACACCTCTATATGCGTTTCATAAACTTAGTACATCCCAACCAGGATCCCTGATCTTTCCCCACCCCAAACTTCTACTCCATGGGCTCTCCCATCTCAGGAAATGGGGACTCCATCCTTGTAGTTACTAAGTCCAAAAATGGTGCTCTCATCCTTGATCCTACAACTTGTCTCAAAATCTTGTCGGTCTTACCTTTACAATGTGTTCGGAATCTCACATCTTATTAGTACCTCCACTGAGAATATTTTGTATCAAGCCACAATCATTTCTTGCCTGGATTCCCACATAGCTCCTTGCTTCTGCCCTTACTCCCTTACAGTCCCTTCTCAACAGACCAGCTGAGTGCTCCTTAAAAATATGTGAGGTCATGTCGTTGCTCTGCTTAGAACCCTTCAATGATTTCAAATCTCACACATAACAAGAGCTGAGGAAGCCGCCTCCATCCCCTTCCTCTCCACAACCATTCTGCTATGCCACCGACCTCAAGTCCTATCTATTCCTCCCTTGTTTACCCTGGTCTCCTTACTGATCCTTGGAGGCATCAGGGTCCTGTCTCAGGGTCTTTGCACATGCTTGTCCCATTCCTTGGAATTCTCATTCCCCATGAGGCTCCTTTTCAGGTTTTTGCCCAAACACAAGCATTTCAAAGAGGCCTTCCTTAAACACCTTATAGAAAACTGATGTCACATTTCCCCAGCTCCTCCGTCACCCCATTCCTGTTTTACTTTACTTCATAGCACTTATTACCACCTAAGATCTTACATAATTTATTTTGCTGTTGGTCCCAAGCCTACCCCCAATACGGAAGCTCTACGAAAGGGTATTTGTTTTGATCTTTGTTGAAATTCCAGTGTATAAAGCAGTCCAGAACATACTAGGCATTCAGTAAATATTAGAAAAAAATGCAGAAATATTATTATAAGACAGTTATATCCTGTACGTACCAGAAGAAACAGCTAACCAGAGCTAAAGTAGAGTTGTCTCTTGAGGAAAAAGGTGGGACTAGGAAGGAAAAGGGAAAGGTACTCTTGTTTGGGGTTGCAAGACTTGCAAATACCATTTGACTTTTCAAACAATTTATTAAATAAAGCCATATGAAACTGCTGACATTCTGTTGTTTTCTGACCTACGAAACAGGACTATGAAGCAATTTCATAGGCTTAACCTAATGCATGTGTTATTTTAACAACAACAACAAAAATATTAGGGGTGCCTGGGTGGCTCAGTGAGTGGTTAGGCATCTGCCTTCAGCCTAGGTCATGATCCCAGGGTGCTGGGATTGAGTCCCATATCGGGCTCCCTGCTCAGTGGGGAGCCTGCTTCTCCCTTTCCGTCTGTGATCTCACTTTTGCTCTCTCTCAAATAAATAAATAAAATCTTTAAAAAAATTAAAATTATTTTTAAAAATTTTAGTGTGGCGAATACAAAAGAAAACTCAGAAGACAAAGGAAACAATTCACAGACTTGGCAATGTAAATACTGAAATATCTATATGCTGTGAATCTTGGAACAGAAAAACATAAAACCCTGCCAAACAATCAGAAAAAAAGCTTCCCAACAGAGAGAGGGCTAATATTCGTGGCACAGAAAGAGCTCATCAAACTAACAAGAGACAGACAAAGAACTTGATAGAAAAAAAGGCAAAGATATAATTAGTTGAGGGGGAAAAAAAGGAGAAAAACCAAGAAAAAGTCACAGCATTATACTCAGAGTATATTTTAAGGCGTTTACCACATAATACTTCCACCATACAACAGTTTGTCATTTATGTTAGCATATTACTTATGGGACCTCTTTTAAAAATCCACTCTTAACTACAGGGAACAAGCTGACAGTTACCAGAGGGGAGGTGGGGGGGGTGGTGGAAACAGGTGAAACAGGTGATGCAGATTAAGGAGGGCACTTGCTGTGACAAGCACCAGGTGATGTATGGAACTGTTGAATCTCTACATTGTACACCTGAAACTCCTGTTACATTGTATGTTAACTAGCTGGAATGTAAATAAAAACTAAAAAGAAAGAAAGAAATAAAAATCCACTGGGTGTTATATGCAACTAATGAATCATTGAACACTACATCAAAAATTAATGATGGCTATGATGGCTACCTGAACATAAAAAAAAAAAAAAATCCACAAGATCTAGAAGCATTTTGAGGATTTGGCTTTTTTTTTTTTTTTAAAGATTTTATTTGTTTATTTGAGAGAGAGAGAGAGAGACAGCCAGCAAGAGAGGGAACACAAGCAGCGGGAGTGGGAGAGGAAGAAGCAGGCTCATAGCGGAGGAGCCTGATGTGGGGCTCGATCCCATAACGCCGGGATCACGCCCTGAGCCGAAGGCAGATGCTTAACGACTGAGCCACCCAGGCGCCCCTGAGGATTTGGCTTTTTGAGGAAAAACAGAATTCCACATAACATCCGATTTGTTCAAAGTATCTGTAACAAAGTAATAATATAATAGTATAAAAATAATCATATAATTCAAATTATATATAAAATATCAAGAGAGTATGAGCAAACCTGTTTATCCTGTAAAAGACAAAGTTTCATTTCTGTAGTCATTAGTTTGAAGTGTTTCTTTAAAAGAAGAAAGTTACCAGAAACATGCTTAGTTTATGAATCCTATTCTTTCATATTCTTTTTTAATAAAAAGTCTTTTTGGTATATGCTTCTCTTCTCAGGCACCGTGCTAGACTCCCTTAACTCTCTTAACCCCTAGCTAAATGAGCTTCGAGGTGTGTGAACCTATGGCAGTTTCTTGCTGCACGTGTCAGAATAAACATTTAGGCCAGAATGAAATAATGTCATGACACACATCCATTAAAACACAGTGACCATGTGTTTCCCCTTTGCCACAGGAAAGGACAATTTTCTCAAGGAGCAGAAGTTGAATAAAGTGGACAGCTATAATCTGTACTCAGGGCTTGCAAATTTAAAAGCCTATGGAAGCCAGACAGGTAGAAAAATCCTATCAATTGCCTTGCACAAATACATTTTTACAAGAGTCAATCCTCAAAGAAATAGGTTGTCCCATTTGTCTGAAATACTCTTTGGCCACGTTTATTTCCCCATGTTGGAGAACACGGAGACCAAGAAATACTCCCCTGTTAAAATATAAACACCAACACAGCCGTTAGGAGAATGTCTACCGACATCCTGCCTCAGCCCTGGCAAGACCAGGAGGGGTGGAGGCTCTGTGGAACCAGACACTTGGGTTCCACTGACAGAGTCGGTTGTAACTCAACTCCAGCTAGTTAGTAACATCGGGAAACGAAGGCCTAGTTTAGCCAAGTCTTTTGTTTTGTCAAAGGAGTCAAAAATTTTTACATAAAGTCTCTCAAATTTGTGGGACTAACAAAAACATACCTTTTGTCCAGAAACGGCCTGGAGACTGTGCCACTAGGTTGGACATGAATCATTAGGATTCATGATATTCCCATTTTACCTAGATGGGGAACTGTCCACTCTTACTCTTTAACACCTTGCAATTTGGCTTCCAGTAAAGTTGTTTCTCAGAGTTATCGGTAACTCCAGATAACAATGGAGTTCTTGCCAGATCCAGTGGCATTTCATCCCGAACTCGTTGTCCTGTAGTATTTCACCCTCCAAGAAGCCAGCGCGTACTGTGGTCTCAGGGTCCAGAGCACAACAGAGAAAGTAACAAAGAACACACACATCCCCTCCCCCAAACTCAAATACGCCCTGTGCTCTGCAATAGTCACCCCTCCCCGTGTTATTGCTTCTACCCCCATCCCCTGCGCTAAACTGTAATTCCACCTAACATCTGATGCCTGGCTCTAATGTCATTCTTTGTGGGACTGGGCCCCTCACTGCCTCAGGCTGGGAGGCCATCCCCTCAACCCCTGAATGATAGCATTTTATGTGACTCTCAACAGATCCTGCTTTATGCCACAGTCACTCACTCGGTGGATATACGCTTGCCATCTAACGGACTGAGTATACGCCCTGAAAGTCAGAGACAGTAGATAACCTCTCAGTTTTGGAGAGAGGGAGAAGCTTGTAGCAGAGTCTGTCCACCTCTTCACATCTCCCTGAATCCAAGCTCTTGGGCGGTCGCCTTGCACATGGACGCTGGCTTGGCCAAGAGACTGGTTTTGGCCAACGGGACATGAGATTAGATCAGAGGCCTCACCAGCACTAACATACTGGACATTGTTTTTTCTGTTGCTCTCTGGAACCCTGAGATGCTTTATGGGCCAGCTTACTGGAGGATGAAAAACTACAGGAAACAGAAACAATTTTCACCGAAGTGAGCAACCCACTCCTCACACCAACCAGAGCCCATCCCAATCATCAGAGCACAAAAATTCACCAAGCTGACACAGACCAGAAGAACCACTCAGCTGACCACAGACTCAGGAGAAGAAATACTTGCTCCTGGAAGCCATTAAAGTTTCAGAGGGTGTAAGGAGAGGTGTGAATCGATATACAGAGTATCTGGCACACCGTACTGTTCTGAAATGAGTTAAGAATTAATGAAATTTTAACCTCTCGTTGATCATCCAATTATAGTTTTTTCTGCCTAAAAACTGGAATACTCTAGATTTCTGCATGGAATTTATTTTGTACAATGTAAAACAAAAGGGCAGCATACTGTCAAAGATAAAGTATACACATTATAGGTGCACAGATGTGAATGGGAAACCGGCACAGATGTGAATGGGAAACGTAGGTTCAAAGAGAATTCCTGTCAACTTTCTGAGGCTCAGTTTCCTTTCTATAAAGTGGGGGGGAAAAAAAAATTCCACCAATCTCACAGTAGAGATAATATATATTAAATACCAAATATCACATCTGGGGAAATTCTTCAATAACCAAGAGATATTATCATAGACATAAATATTAATCTAAAAATAAGGAGGCTGACGCAGTTCTCTCTAGAACTGTGTTTCTACAGTATGACCACGGCAAGGGTGGGAAAGGTCTCAAGTGAGAGGCAGCTGAAGAGAATTCTGATGCCTTGAACAACTTCTAGACACCTTGGCTTTTCTTTATAACATCCCTCGGCATGGCCACACGGGGAATGTTTCCTTCCGATACAGAGAAGCACCTCATAGGCTTAATGATATTTGGGGCTGTTCAGTCAACGGTTCTGTAGAGGGCGCAACGTGAATCATCAATCATCGGAAAACAAGACCAGAAAGTTATTTTGGAAGAAGTTACTTAGAAGCTTGGGCTAATTAACAGCTAATCAGATAATGCAGAAAAGCCAGACACTGTTAACTGAGTAAAATGACTTAGCCGCAAACGCTTTTCATCTTCTACCCAATAATATATAATGATTTCAAAAACACAGCATCTGGAAAGCTTCTTGAATAACAACACGAAAGCACAGTATGAATTCCTTTATGTCCAACCCATTGAGCCTGTTTAACATAAAGGGTCATGCTACCCCCCACCGAACATCAGAGCATGCTCGTGCAAAGATGCTAATTTAAGAGAAAACAACATAATGGTTTTGGAGGAAGCAACAGAAAGAAAGAAATCCTCTTCCATGACCAATTGCTCACCTATATAGGTTCCACTGTGGTTACCAGCGTACTCAGCATCTTCTGGATGGAGTGTAAGAGCATACAGAACAAAAGCCAAGAAATAAAGCAGAACAGTTAGAAGCCCAGCCACAGATGCAAAAAATAAATTACTTAAAACAATTATGTAAAGCACAGCATAGAACAGCCCTCACAAGGCCACTCTTAAACATAAAACGTTTTGTTTTATATTTAAGCTTAAAGTAATGTTTTAAAACATCATGCAATTCGTGTTTCAGCCTCCTTCAGAGGTTCCCTGATGCAGTTCCAAGAAAATTATAAAAGATCTGCCTACACTGTTTATACTTCCCACAGTTGAGAAAATTACAACACTTGATCCCCCAAAGTACATTTATTTTTGTAAATCGGGCTCTTTGATAGTATGTAAAATACAGCACTTACTTTGGTTCACTGAATTAGACAGAAAGGTTAAGATTAAGATGTGCCCTTTCTTTTGATAGGAAGAAATTCTGTGTTGGGAAGGAATAAAGGCGGACTATTTCTATTTTTAATTTGGTTTTTGAAAAATGAACAGATGAAAACATTTTAAACGATGTGTTATTAATTATTTCTTGGAGTTGAGTGAAAACTGGGTTACGCATCTCGTAAAAATTTAATCGAAGTAGTGGGTACTTATTACTTTAGGCCTCTTATCTTCACATAAATATGCTTCTGGAACTCAGAGCACAGCATGTGCTGATATCAAAGAGTTGGGAAGATTCCCCTGACAGCCTTATGTTAAAATAAGGATGTCAATATATCTGAATAACATTGAGACCACCGACAGAGACAAAAACATAACGTACCATGTCAGATTACTTGCTTTATTTCTGCTATACGAAGCAAAAATAGGACAGTTCTCAAACAGAGTCCAACCGTAATTTTTGGTACTGTAAATCAAGATGAAAGCTTGGAGAGATAATAATCTTCTACAAACTACTTGCTATATTCAATTTAATCCACACATAGGTGTACTAAATAAAATTAGTAGACTATGGCAGGGAAGCTTTTATACATGTACCTTTAATTTCCTCTGAGAAGCACAAAGAAAATGAGAAAGGAAATGATTAAATGTGCAGAAAAGACAATTAAAGTAGGAAGAAGATGCAGCTGAGGGAGGAAAAAAAAAATCCACCTACCACACTCTGTTTCCTCATCTTAGAAAAGCCAAAGGGGGGAAAAAATGTATTTTGAATATTTCAAAATTATTAGTCAACAAACAGAACTCATGAAAAACTACATTTTAGACTGCACTGTAGTCCTGGTCTGAAAAGAATGGGTATACTATAGCAGTAAAAGCACAAAGCCTTCGTTCAGCTTATTAAATGCCCAAATGGGAAAAATAATAAGGAAAAAAACTATTTTTTCAAAATAACACCTTCAATGGGGGATTATTTTCATAGGACACCTCTGTTTGTAAACTAATCTGTCTAACACTTAGGATACATACTTAGAAACAACCCTTAAAATGCCCTTAAAATGCCTCAATACCCTGTAAATTTAATAGTATTATCAACTTATTACACATATGAAATAAGTCAGGCAGAACCCTTTACTTCATTCTGGCTATAGTATTTTAAAAAATAATTCTAAAAAATGCTAATTGTTACTAAGAGGAAAGAAATTTAAGAGTTCCGTGTGACTTAGGAGACTCACCTTCAGTTAAAGGTGGAAAAAGAACTGGCAATTTAGTAGGAGCAAAATCGAACCACAAGTCAAGGCAGAACATATTTCACTAGGAGACTTTGCAGAATGAATAGGACTGATGCAGATAGCTTTTGGCTCACTTCTCTTTCCCAGCTACGGAGTGGCAGTCAAAGGAAACACTTAGGAGAGAGTGTGAACCGCTGTATTTTTATTTTGCAAATACCTATGGGTCCTCCAACTGTATCAGTTCTATTTGAACAGAATTCGCAAAAATGACAAGCAAATCATTATTCGGGCTCGTACTGGGAGTCGCCAGAGTAGTGAATTTATTCACGCTCATTCCTTGGGAGCTCTGAAATGTCACGTCCATCTAAGACAAATTATCAGAAAACAAACTATGGGACACGGAGCAGCCAAGCCAAGCCACTGGGCTTACTGGAAATAATACAAGCAGTGTTTCAAACGGCTCCATCTGCAAATCTCAGACATTCCACCATTAGCTGGATTGTTAAACAGAAGGTATAGTTTCTGAAGGGACAATAGTGTTGCACCCTGATTAAAGAACCCGTGTCACATACATCAGATGATAAAAGCCATGTCTCTCTCGCACACGCGCGCGCACGCACGGGCGTAAGAACAAAAATGAAAACACCCAAGCCAACCCACAATAAAACTAAGCAACTCCATGTCACATGTTGTATGGTATGTTTCATAGTCTCATAAAAGGTTATGAAGACGCTGCGTCCATTCTCAGAAGAGCATTTCCTCCACGCTTTAAGTAGGAAGAGAATGGGATTTTTTGCGTCATAACCCACATGCGTATATATCCAAGCCAGCAACATGCTTAATGGACAGCTGGTAGGAAAAGCAAAGAACACTTTTCCTTACACTTAGCAAGTCTGAACAAACAGGAAAACATAAAAGGCTGATCTCAGAAGACACTTGGGATAACCGCATGATTATTAACTATACTCTTAACTAAGGCACTGTTCTGTGTACAGTAAATGCATAAACTTATTGAATTCTCCCACAATCTATGAAGCCAGTCCTGTTACCTCCATGTGACAGATGGGAATCAGAGGGCCAGAGAGAGGAAGCGTTCTGGGACGTGGACCCACACAATCCGGCTCTAGAGTCTGCGTTATTAACTACTGGGCTATACTGTCACACCAACATCACTTTTTAATTACTCTAACTTTACCCTAGGAAATACAAGTCGGTGGAGAGGTCAAATGAAGTAAAAGTTTCTCTCAAGTTTCTTGTCTACTCTCTACCACCTCCCAGCACACCAGCCTCCTGTCCCCTCCCCCGAAGCCTGAACTTCCCAAGTGTGTTTCTCCTGACTGGAGAGTCTGGGGGAGACTCGCCCTGGCCTCTCAGGAGTCCATTCTCCACATCTTCAAGCTCTGAAGAGCAGGATGGGAAAACTACACAAACCACAGAAGAGAGGCCAACAAGGACACAAAGAATAATTCTGGCTGTTCTCAGAGAGTGGAGGAGAAGAGCTCTCTCGAAGAGTATTTGACGAGCCCACTAACAGGGCAGGAGGAACTCCACCAGGCCGTGGATGCTAGCTACCCCTAGGCGACTACTCTCGACAGGTGGAGAAATTGTGTCTATATAGGTGTGATCTTATTTAAGGGAGCAAAGTTAAATCCCCGCCCCCGAAACTGCTTTCTTATGCCTCCCTGGGCCCCCAGGCGATCCTCCCTAAAAGCCTGCAGGAATCCGAGACCACAGACCACACCCTTAACTGTTAATCAACCCTTTCTTACCTGCACAGCATCGGGTCCCCAAGACAAAAGGCCAGAGGCAGTATGGCTGAGAACCCTGCATACGTAAAAGCTACAAGCACATACCCTGATAGTGTTTTAGAAGGAAAACCTTCAATTTATGTAAGAACAGTCTACTGAGATGAAAAGTAAGCAATAACAATTAGGCCATCACCTCAACCATTTCCTCAAGTAAACAGACAAACAGACGTAAAATTTACAGCCCAGTTCATCTGCACCTCTGTCCATACAAGCTCTGAACTTCGGCATTCCCCAAAGAATATCAATAAATATTAGGGGGGCAGGGAACTACTTTGAGTGTTTTTTAAAACTCCATGTGTTTCTGTTAATACAAAATCCCACCAATATTAAATATTTGACAGAGTTTTTGGCATACAAATTTAATGTAAGAACGTGAGCAATCTACTTGTTAATTTCTGAATTAACTTTATATATGAACACATTAAATAAACACTGTTTAAGATGCCGGGAGAAAGGAGCTTACTCAATTTGAAAAGGTGTATTTTAACAACCTGGAATGTTCTATGTATTATTCTCAAATGTTTGGCCTTCCAAAATTTGCTACCGCAGAGTGAATTCATTTCTTTCCTCAGTGTTTAAACTGTACTGTTGGTAGACTGTGATCTTCAATACACAAAATGCTTGTCTTTGAATGAACTCAGTTATATGCTGTTTGAACGGACACCTCTGGCTCCAGTTAAATATTTTCTTTTGTACTCACGTGACAGCAACCACAATTGGTTAAAACAGATCCTAAAGTACAATATTTTGTGTTTTAACCTTCTAATCTTTAAAAAAAAAAATCATACCTTCTGGATTTTTTTTTATAAGAATTCTATAAGAGCTGTTTTATAAAAGAAAAAAATTTAAATTAATTGTATTCAATCAGCAGTATGATATTTTCAGGTATTTATACTTTGCTAACTAAAAAAAGAAACTAAGCACTGTAAATAAAAACCATACTGGAATATTCTTCTGTAAAAGACACTACTTGAATAAGAAGAAGCTTTTCTAAATACCCTGTAAACTAGATTTAAATATGTTATATACTATTGAAGTCAAAGTTATTAATGTTTGTATTATCAGAAAGGTATATAAAGTTTAATTTCAATAGAAAGGGAACAAACTTTTAATTAATCAAAGAAGATCACATTGCTTTTTAAAGGTTAGGTGATATCATACTGCTTTATATATATGCAACTGAACTATAAAAAATAAACTTTTGGCAGAAAAATCATAGAGTAGTTTAAATTATATCGACACAAGAATTCCAAGCTGCCAAGTGTGGGTCATGAAAAGTACTCCTATATGTTACTTGAGACATAAGATAACGCTTTTAACTCATTTCCCAAATACTTAACCTGTGTCTTTCATGCAATGATCTAAAAGTTGGTCATGGCAAAGAGAACCTATCCAACTCCTAGCCGCTCTTCTGTCTCTATTACTGGTGTAAACCCGTTATGTAAGAGCCTCTCATCGGATGAAGGAGAAAGGGGGGGAACACAATGCTATTACCAATTTCTTTGTTGGGTAAGCTCCTCTTTGAAACAACAGGAGGAAGCGGGGGTGAGTCTCTCCATCAAGCTTCTAAGGGTCGCTTATGCTTTAGTTTTAAGAGTTCATAGTTTTTGGGAATGTTTAACTTCAAGAGGCAAATTATTTTGTTTGAGAAGCCTATTTTCTCAATCTGCATCAGATCTGCCAAGATTCTTAAGGGGAGGAAATAACCAAGCACCAAAGATGAATACCACAGAGTTTTGCATAAGGATGCCAGTTTTAAAGCCCGAGGATGTCAGTCTTAGGGCTCCTGGCTTTACCCTCCATGGAGCCAGGACCCACAGCGCTAGTACACACAGAAAGGCCTTCTCCAATCCTTTTGACTTTGATCTTGACACTGACTGAACCCCTAAGCATTCCAGAGCTTTTCCCCCATGCAAACATTAGTTATGATGATTGTGAGTCAAATAAAGAATAAAGCCACAGCAATGCAAGCAATTATTCTGTGAAAATAGCTAAATGGCTAATTTGATACATATTATTACCTGACTGAAGTCATTATTCTAAATTCAGTGTTTAACACAATCTCCTAGGTGTTAAGTGCACTTGTAAAATTTAGTGCAGAAAATTATCAACATGACTGTTTTTTAATAAATTTATAAAACACCAACATGACAGAATTATTCTCCTTTTAAAATGTTTGCATTAAATTAGAAGCACTTCTTAAAACCTAGTCTATGAATTATTATTCAAAGTCATATAAATAAAAGATTTCATGTTAACTTTCTGTCTTTCTTCATAGCGTTATTCTGTAATTTTAGCAAAAAGCACGATGGACGTCCCATCCTAAAAATCTAGGTACCAAAACTGCTGAAGTCCGGAAGTGTTGGGTTAGATGGCCTTTACAATTTACAAGGGTAGTTATGTAAAGAATCACTATCAGATACGCTGATTACAGAACAAAGTGCTTTTAAATGACTTAAAAAATGTTCAGAACCAGTATAATAATTTTTGCATAACTCTGGAGTTCAGGGGTTTAGGAGACAACGTTAAAAAAAAAAAAAACTTCAAATGGAATTTTAATTCTTTGACAATAAAAGTACTAGCTTTCTATTTAAGCTTCATAGACATAGACTGTCTCTCTGAATAAGGCCATATTTACTATACGCTACTGATTTGGATAACGTTGACCAGATTTGTTTTTATTCAAAAATAGAGAGCATCCACATATAAGAACTACCAATACATCTCTCTGTGAATCAAGTCTAGTTTTAAGAAAATAGAAAAGACAAAAAGGAAGGAAGTGTGAATGGGAATCAGTAAACATTCCTAAATGGTCTTCAAGAGGCACAGAAAGCAAAAAAACAAGAACAAAAACAAAAAACCCTAAAACATCCAGATGATGACATTTGAGTAATTTTGGAATAAATATTTCTCAGACTCAAATATTAAAGCTTATCACATAAATAACTCTGCATATTAACAAAAATCACCCATTACAATGAAGAGCTCTACCCACGTGCATGTGCGCGCGCACACACACACACACACACACACACAATCCCTCTGAAACACACACATTTATACTGAAGCCAGTTTAAGGAGAGCTATTAGAAAGACAATATACTCATTTCGTGTAGTTCTTTAAAGAATCACATTTGTAAAAACAAATAAATGAAAATTCGCAATTCTATCAAACTGGACATTTCTAAGTTGCCTAAGACTCAAACAAATTGGGAGTATGGATTCAGATTCGAGTAGAATCACATTGATTTCCTTTTCAAGTTACGCACATTTTATCCCACATGCACCAAATGTATTAGAAGTGTGCAGGCCCCCCGTTTAGAAATCCCTCCGAGCGCAAGTCAGGTGGCTGCCTCGGAGCCCCTGCCGGCGAAAATTCATCGCACTTAAAAACGATGCAACCTTCTGGTTAAACTGTACACTTTCTGATGTCACAATCCATGTGGCATTCTATGACAAGTGTGTTTTCCTTCTACCCAGACTTAACGGAGCAAGAACAAGCAGGCTTTTGAATCAGGGCTCCACTTGGAAGTATTTGCTTGCTTGTGAGATTTATACTCGACTGTAGTTTGGCTCTCTTATAATGTAATTCCTGGGCTATACGCGTCTACAAACTGACAGAAATAACAGGAGATGTGAAAAATGCAACAATACTAAAACCAGATGTTGGTGTAAAATTCCAGGACCATTTATTTGTGCATTTCGCCTTTTAACGTACAATCTCTATGCTGAAAACAAAAGGCTTTTTTTACTCTTAAAATACCTAGAACCATGAAACGTTTAGAGGAGATGAAGTAGGACATTTATGGGATGGGGACTTGACAGGGGTGAGGGGGTGGGGAGTAAAAGAGCAGCGAGAGGAGGGGAGTATGAAGGGAGAAAAAGAACGTACCCAAATCCACACGATCTTTTTTTCAGCAATCCTGCCTCATCCTTTCCTGCTCTTATTTTGGTTTAATCTAGTCTTGTAACCACTCCAAACAGGCAAGTTAAAGGTCAGAGTTACTATGATTTCTGGATAAGCAAGGAGTTAAGAAGAACAAGAACTGTTCTTAGGCTCAATTGCCTTTGTGCCCAACAAAGTGGTAGATTTTCTCCCCCTAATTTTACCAAGAAGTGTCTTACCCAAATCTTCTAGCTTTGGAGAAATAAAAGAGTTGCATTTGAGGTTACATTTATAAAAACACCTACGTTCAGAAGTCAAGGAAAGTAGTGTTGCTAGTTAGTTTCTTAAAGTGTGAGTCATGGGCTTATTACAGACAACCGCAAACACCCCTTTCTTCAAAAGATTCACTTCAATACTGTGTCAGCTTCTTACTTGTTTGGTTGCCATGAAATGATGATCCAAAAGCTATCACAAGGCACTACGAGCTCTCGTTCTCCCACAAACACCTGCTTTAATAGTCAAAAATAAACAGCAAGATTTGGTTACTCTGCATTTTTATTAACAAACTTACATGATTTCCTGTTGGAAACTTTCAAGGGCTGAACTAATATTTCTGGTCGTCTCAGAGCCAATCTCCTGGGGGAAAAAGAAGGTCAATGCCTATCAATTTTCAGTACAGATCCAAGATTAATATAACACCAAAATATTAAAAGTCCCAAGGAAAAAAAAAAAAGGCAGGGGAAAAAAATGAACACAATGCAATCTATTCGAATTAAAAGATAAATCCTCTACTTTCAAATTTTTATAAATCATCCACACTCCAAAATCACTCTTCTTTTTTCCCCCCATCTTTCACATCAATACAGTTTGAGATATTAATGTGCTATTTTTCCATTTGCTTCATAACAAAAACCGAATATGACCTGGTCTTGTCCTATTATTTTTGGTCATTATTCATCCTTAGTTAGACACAACAGAAATCCAAACCTGAGGGATAAAGGATTCTAAAGCAAGGTTTTAGTGCTCATTTTATCACGACTCTCCTCCAGTGATATTTTGCAGAGAACAAAAGGTCATTTGAAGAGAGACCATTCTTGCATGCCAGGAGCTCACCTTTCCTGGAAATGCTTTGAGGGAATCAGGCCTGCCCTGGGGTTGGCATCACCCGCGTGCTTTGCTTGCCACCATGTTGAATCATCTTGGCTCATAATCTGAAGAATATCTCCCTTCTTGAAAGAAAGCCCAGCTTCCTTACATGGAATTGCTTTATCCTCATGAGGGTCATAGTCAAAGAGGGCTTTGATAAACATCTGGAAGAGAGTTTCATTTAAAAGGAATAAAGATAAAAAATAACTGTGAAAGGGCCCATATTCTTCTCCGATTTGAGGGTAACTTTAAAAAAAGAATAATTTTTATTTTTTTTAAATTTTTTTTAAAGGTTTTATTTGTTTGTCAGAGAGAGAGAGAGAGAGCACAAGCAGGGGGAGCAGCAGGCAGAGGGAGAAGCAGGCTCCCCTGCTGAGCAAGGAGCCCGATGCAGGACTTGATCCCAGGACCCTGGGATCACAACCAGAGCCCAAGGCAGATGCTTAACAGACTGAGCCAGCCAGGCATTCCCCCCCTAAAAAGAATGATTTTTTAAAAAGGATTATGAAAATGAACTTATTGTGACAAAGAGGGTATGTATTAGATGAGGAAACATTAGTGCCCCCACCGCCAAAACCAACAAAAAAGGTTTTTAAGGAATGATTACCTTGCCTTCTTTGGATGGCGCCTCCTCTTTGATGCTGGGTATAATCTTAAATGTAATTGCTCCCTGAGACTGAGCCTGATAACAGAGGAAAGACTTATCAGAGAACTTCTAGAGCCAAGGAGAAGGCAGGCAAAATAGGTAGAAAATGGAATGATTCTGAAAATGTATAAGCTTGGCGTTTCTCCCCTTCGATAAACCAAACTGAGAAAACTATTTTTGTAGAAATTCCTGCAATATGAGAAAGCACTCAAGTTTGTCAAATAAGTTAAAAAACACTAAATCCACTTTTACCTCCTGTGCACTTTTGGTTTTTTTTATTTATTTTTTAAGATTTTATTTATTTATTTGACAGAGAGACAGCCAGCGAGAGAGGGAACACAAGCAGGGGGAGTGGGAGAGGAAGAAACAGGCTCCCAGCGGAGGAGCCTGATGTGGGGCTCGATCCCAGAACACCAGGATCACGCCCTGAGCCGAAGGAAGATGCTTAATGACTGAGCCACCCAGGCGCCCCAACTCCTGTGCACTTTTTAAATGCCGGTGGCTGTATTCCATCCATGTTGAGCTACTTCAAAACAGAAACGCAGAACATGCAGGGTGCCTTACAGAGACAGCAGTAGAGACGATGTGCAAGACTCAGACGATACATTCAAGCATCGACATCCACCTTTTTAGGAACAAAATAAATAATTCACTACACACACACACACACACACACACACACACACACACACACATTAGCTACAATGCTCAGCAGAGAAAGAAGAACATTCACTGCTATTATATTCTGGTTAGTGAGTAAAACACCAAATGTAATAGATTAATTAAAACATGAAAAGACTAAGTACCTATTAATTTAATTAAAGCAAGCGATGACAATATATGCGGTTCTATTCTGACCATCTCAGACCAGAGCAGATCTCCCTTTCATCTACTCTCATGTCTTTCTCTGTTTCTGTCTTTCTAGCATTTCTCATAACCGTACGAAGTAATCACTTATACAATTATCTCTTAATATCTGTTTCCCCTGCTAAATTCTAAGCTCCATGAAAACACTAAGTACCTGGCACATATTTGAGAGGCAGGAGGGAGGAAAGAAAAGAGGAAGATGGGATCAGGCAGATAGGAAAGGAAGGAAGAAGGAAAGAGAGAGAGAGAGAGGGAGAGAGAAAGGAGAATGGGTAGGTATCTCTGAGGCACATCATCGTAAACCAGGGCTCTGTTCTGGGGAGGGGGGGAGGCCCTGATTTGTATTGTTTGCCAAAGTCCATGGACCACAGCCAACTTCCATTTACCAGTGTGAAGTCCCTGAAAGCCCAGGTGGGAAAAGCTGCATAGAATCAGCTCTTGGAAATGTTAAGGAAGCAGCTCCAATACAGACAGAGACTCAAGTGAAATGGGGCTTTAACAGTATAAATATCCGAAAATTTTACAGCAGGAGTGATTTCAAACCGGTAATATCACTGTTATTACTTATCATAAAACAACTGACAAATCTTATTAAGAATTCATGTAATACAGAACTGCATAGGCAGAGAGAAAGCAAGTTCTCTCTGATCTCTTCCCACTGGACGTGCGTGTATGTTTGTGTGAATGTATGTAAAGCCCTTAGAACAGTGTCATTAAGGGCTCAAAAACTGTAAAAATTACTAGTATTACTAAGTCACATAGGTCTATCAGCCATTGTGATTGCCATCACGTGGATGAATCATGAATGCAACCTTCTTGCTATTTCTTTTTTTTTTTTTTTAAAGGTTTTTATTCATTCGACAGAGATAGAGACAGCCAGTGAGAGAGGGAACACAAGCAGGGGGAGTGGGAGAGGAAGAAGCAGGCTCACAGCGGAGGAGCCTGATGTGGCTCGATCCCAGAACGCCGGGATCACGCCCTGAGCCGAAGGCAGACGCTTAACCGCTGTGCCACCCAGGCGCCCCTCTTGCTATTTCTAAATAGTTTTTACAATCTTGCTTATATAATACATTTGACGAATTATTTCCTATGGCGTTAATCCCCAACAACTGATGTCTTGATTAAAGGGTAGGCAAATTTAAAGTTTTGATGGTTTCAGACAGCCATCTCAAAAGGATCTACTAAATTCATCCCACCACTGGGAACACATGAGTAGAACTACGTGCCTAGAATCTGCTGATGTAGCTGTTATCAGGCTTTCAAATCCCTGAATCCAAGTTTTCAGACATGTTTTCTTTTGTTAATTTTTCTATAAATATTTTTTCTCTTGGTTTTTAGGAACTCTACATGTTAAAATACCTTCTATCATATATATGGGCAATATTTTTCCTAAGCGTCATGTGTCTTTCAAGTTACATATGGCATCTTTTTCGATATAGAAAGTTTTTTAATTCTTGCAATCGTATCAGTTATTTTTCTATTTGAACTTCACATCAAGTTTAAAAAGTCTCCCTTTATCTTTGATTTTTTAAAAATATTTAATTCGTTGGGATTTGTTTTGGGTGTAGTGTAAAACAGGGCCTGATGTTATTCTTTATAACTGAATCATCAATTTATCCAGTACCATTTATGAAATGACTTCACTGTTTTCCCATGGATTTAAAATGCCATCTTAATCATATACTAAATTTTCATATATACAAGGGTCTTTTTGAAGATACCAAACTCTATTTCTGTATGCTTATGTTTTCATATGTTAACAGAGACAGTCTCCCTCATTTTATCCTTACAAATGAACTGGAGAATGAATACTGTCGAGGCCTAAAATTATTTTGTTCGTTTTAGATCTCACACGACATCTAAATTAGTTTCACTGTTTTAGATACGAAAGCACAGCCTACAGTCTGGCCATGTCGATGGGAGAAGGGAAAAGAAAAATGCATCACGAATAACAGAGTAGAAGCCATCTCTTAAGGACCTATTTGGGACAGGTCCTGTACTAAACTCTTCCGATACATTAGCTCATTTAATCCTCAAAACACTGCAGTGAGGTATTTACCTCTTCTTATTTTCATTTTGTAAATGAAAACACTGAGGCAATGCAAAGATTAAGGTATTTTCCAAGGACACACAGGGATTAAGTAATGAAGCTGGGATTACAACTCTGGACAGCTAAATCCAAATCCTGTATTTGTAACCAAGTCTGAAACATACTGATGCAATTTCATGTTTTACTGCAATTTTAAAATACATTTTCAACTTACCAAAATCTTAATTATTTCCTCAGGCCTTTTATCCTCCACTGGAATCCCATTCACTTCCCTAAGTTCATCACCAACATGAATAAGACCTGAGAAGTAGCAAATTTGTAAATTAGCAGAGTTACCTACAAAAGAACTGTAATTTGCAATCGTGTCCATACTCATAGCATCGTTTGGTTCCCTTAATACATTCGAGGAGATCTTTAGGCTTCTCAGGTTTCAGATTCTGTGCCTCTAAATAGCAATGAATCAAAGACCACCATGCTATAATACTGGCAAGGAAATGACATCAGCATCCCAGTCTTTGTCTAGAAATGTATATTATTTTCATCTAATAAATGAATTTTTATTTTGTTTCAAAGGCTGCACACTTGCAGTAGTAGTTTTCAAATCAGAAACACTTGAAACAGATTTTAATATAACTTTGGAAGCCCATGGAGACTGAGACTGTAAAGTAGAGGCAGATGTATCATTTATTTCAATAGGTTCCCACAGTTCAACCCAGAGAAAAGTATCTTATTGTTTGATGTATTACATCAAAAGATTGTTACCCACTTAATTACATGCTGGAAATGTCGCCCATGAAATGCACCATGACTTGTCCACGCGCCTAGGGTTGAAACCCTTACCACTTTTTTTTTTTTTTTTTTTTAATCCTTACCACTTCTATCCGCAGCTCCCCCTCTCATGATTCTGGCCACAACGATGGCTCCAGTCTGCTCATCTTTCTTAATCGTAGCTCCCTTTGAAGGAAAACAAAAAAAGTACTTGTGGGTAAAGGTGTGTGCATTGGGTGGTAGGAAAGGGAGCAGAAATAGGGACACTTATCTGGAAAAAGTGAAAACAATTACAAAAGATTAAAGGTACGAGGCAGAAGAAACAGACATCAAGCCCCTTGGCTTACAAACACTCCTGACTTGGGACAGATTTTCTATCAGACACATCATCTACGCTTTTCAGCACCATTTAAGGCTTTTTCAAATCCTTAACCTCTTCAACACAATGAAAAATACAAATATCTTCTTTCCATTGTAAATACCTTGTACCTGAATAGGATTTGTTTTTGCCCCTTGACAGCATTTGCTCATCTCACGTTGTCTTTATAAGACCCCATGAAGAAGGTGGGCTAGACTGAGATTAAGTGAACACAAAAATCTTACATAAATTAGAAAACTAAAATCCAGGTTATCTGGCTTTTACTTTAGTGATCCTTTATTACGCCATGACGGTAAAGGAACTCAGCCATAATGACAAAGAAAGAAAGAAAAAAAAAGACTTAAACTCCAAAATCAGTCATATTCCTTACCTAATGCTAAGATAAACTAATGGAAGAAAGATCTGTTACTCTAAGGCCTTTATGTACCAGGCCTGTACTTAGTACAAAGAGAACGAACGTTCTGGCATAAGATTAGGAAACAATTTCAAAAAGAGTCCAGAAATTGTTCATTTATGGATGTTCAGAAGCAAATTAACTGAATGCTGCTTTATAAGAACATCAGGGACAAATGGTTACTTTGGACACCTTTTTATGACTTTCCTTCTAAGAAACTGGCATTGGTGCAGGCAAGCATCCTACAACGGCATCACACAGCTAAAAAGATGCACGTTAGGTGGTGGCAGAATTCACCCTGAAAACGAAAGTGGAATTTTTCTCATACGTCAATAAACACGTGTGTATCATTAAAAAATAGATATGTAAACAAAATTAGGAATACATTTGTAATAAGTAGTGTGGTTACATAAACTTTCATTTGCCTTAACAATATTTCGAACCTCCCCATTAAAGTATGCCTAATGGCAGAAGGGTCTGGGGACCCAATTTAAGATTAATTACCCATTTTTTAGAGTGTTCTCCCCCCCCAATATTTTTTCTTTTTCTAATTGAGGTAAACTTGGTATGTAACATTATATGACTTTCAGGTATACACCATTACAATTCGACATCTGTATGCAGTACAGAGATCACCACTACGAGTCTAGTTACCACCCATCACATATGATTGATCCCATTCACTCATTTCGTCCCCCCACCAACCTTCTGGTGGTCTGTATCTATGAGTTCATTTTGTTTTTTCATTTGTTTTTTTCTAGATTTCACATTTGAATAAAATTATATGGTATTTGTCACCCTCTAACTTCTTTCACTTAGTATAACACCTTCAAGGTCTATCCGTGTTGTCACAAATGGTAAGATTTCATTCGTTTTTAATGGCAGAGTAATATTCCATCATATATATACACACACACACACACACACACACACACACACAGAGAGAGACACACACCACATCTTCTTCACCTATTCATCTACCAGTGGACATCTGGGTTCTTTCCAGGTCTTGGCCATTGTATACAATGCTACAATGAATACAGGGGGGCGTATAGCTTTTCTTTTTTTTCTTTTTTTTTTTTGAAGACTTCATTTATTAGAGAGAGAGAGAGAAACAGAGAGAAGAGAGAGATCACGAGCAGCGGGGAGGAGTAGAGGGAGAAGCAGACTCCTCTGAGCAGGGGGCCCGATGCAGGACTCAATCCCAGGACCCCGAAATCATGACCTGAGCTGAAGGCAGATGCTTAACCAAATGAGCCACCCAGGAGCCCAGGGCATGTATCTTTTCAAGTCAGTATTTTTATATTCTTTAGATAAACAGCCAGAAGTGGAATGGATGGATCACATAGTAGTTCTAGTCTTAATTTTTTAACAGTATGGAGAAGTCTCCACGCTGTTTTTCATAGTGGCTGGACTAATTTAAATTCCCATTAACAGTGTACAAGGGTTCCCTTTTCTCTACATCCTCATCAAACTTGTTATATCTTGTCTTTTTGAAATACCGATTCTAACTGACGAGAGGTGACGTGTCAAATGCAGTTTTGATTTGCATTTCCCTAATAATTAGTGATGCTGAGCATCCTTTCATGTGCCTATTGGCCATCTGGATGCCTTCTTTGGAATAGTGTCTATTCAGATCCCCTGCCCATTTTTTAATTGAGTTGTTTTTTGTTTTTTGGGTTTTTTTGAGTTGTAGAAGTTCTTGATATATTTTGAAAATTAATCCCTTATCAGATATATGATTTGCAAAAATCTTTTCAGTAGATTATCCTTTAATTTCAATGATTTCTTTTGCTGAGCAGAAGTTTAATGTAGTCTAATCTGTTTATTTTTGTTTCCCTTGCCTTTGGAGTCAGATCTACAAAAATATTTCTAAGACACACGTTGAGGAGCTTACCACCTATGTTTTCTTTTTCTAGAATTTTACAGTTTCAGGTCTTACATTCAAGTCTTTAATGCATTATGAGTTAATTTTTGCATATAGTGCAAGACAGTGGTCAAGTTTCATTCTTCTGCCTGTGGCTGTCCAGTTTTTCCCAACAACATTTATTGAAAATTCTTTCTCCATTGTGTGTTATTGGCTCTTTTGTTGTAAATTAATTGTCCATTGTAAATGAGTGGGTTTAATTTTGGGCTCTCACTTCGATTCCACTGATCAGTGTGTGTGTTTTTATGCCCATACCAAACTGTTTTGACTACTATAGCTTTGTACTATAATTTGAAATCAAGGAATATGATGCCTCAAACTTTGTTCTTCTTTCTCAAGATTACTTTGGCTATTTGGCATCTTCTGTGGTTCCATACAGATTTTAGAATTATTTGTTCTTGCTCCAAGAAAAATGCCGTTGGAATTTTGAGAGGGACTGAACTGAATCTGTAGATTGCTTTGGGGTAGTATGGACATTTTAACAAAATTAATTCTTCCCTCCATGAGCATGGACTATCTTCCCATTTATTTCTGTCTTCTTCAATTTCTTTCATCAATGTCCTAGTTTTCAGTGTACAGATCTTTCACCTCCTTGGTTAAATTTATTCCTAGGTATTTTATTTTTTTTGGTGCAGTTCTAAATGAGACTGTTTTCTTAATTCCTCTTTCCGATAATTCATTATTCACATACGGAAACACCACAGATTTCTGTTATGTTAATTTTGTATCCTCCTACTTTATTAAATCCATTTATTAGTTCTAACATTTTTGGTGGAGTCTTTTGGATTTTCTTTATATAGTATTGTGTCAACTGCAAATAGTGATAATTTTATAGTTCTTCCTTCCTTGGATGCCTTCTATTTCTTTTTCTTGCTTAATTGCTGTTGCTAGGACCTCCAGCACTGTGTTGAATAATAAATGGCAAGAGTGTGCAATCCTCTTCTTGTTTCTGATCTTAGAGGAAAAACTGTCCACTTTTTACCACTGAGTATGATGTTAGCTGTGGGTGTGTCATATATGGCCTTTATTATCTTTATTCACTTGGTTGAGTTTGGATATGAATGGATGTTGAATTTTGTCAAATGATTTTTCTGCATCTATTAAGATCACATGATTTTTATCCTTCATTTTGTTAATGTGGTATGTCATGCTGATTGATCTGTGGGCACTGATCCATCCTTGGATCTTTGGACTTGATCCAGAGCTCTGAACTTGATCATGGCTTATGTCCTGTTTAATGTATTATTGAATTCAGTTTGCTAATATTTTGCCAATAATTTTTTCATCAGTGACATCAATGATATTGGCCTGTGACTTTCTGTTGTATATGTGGTATTCTTGTCTGGTTTTGGTGTCAGGGTAGTGTTTCAAAACTAACAAAGTGCTCCCTCCCCATTAATTTTTTAAGAATTTTAAAAGGATATGTATTAAATCTTTGAATGTTTGATAAAATTCATCTGTGAAGCCATCTGGTCCTGGGGTTTTGTTTGTTGGGTAATTCTGATTATTAATTCAATATCCTTGCTAGTAATTGGTCTATTCAGATTTTCTATTTCTTTATGACTTGGTCTTGGAAAATTATGTTTCTAGGAATTTATCCATTTCTTCTAGGTTGTCCAATATGTTGGTGTATAAATGTTCAGTCTCATGATTCTTTGTATTTCTTTGGTTTCAGTTTTAACTTCTCTTTCGTTTCTGATTTTACTTGAATCCTGTCTCTTTTTCTTGATGAGTCTGGCTAAAGGGTTGTCAACTTGCTTTATCTTTTCAAAGAATCAGCTCTTAGTTTCATTGACCTTTTCTATTGTTTTGTCTCTTTCATTTATTTCTGCCCTGATCTTCACTATTTCTTTCCTTTTACTAATTTTGGGCTTTCTTTTTGTGTATGATTAGATTGAGATTTACTTGAGGTAGGCTTGTATTGCTATGAATTTCCCTTTTACTACCACTTCTGCTGATTTCAAAAATTTTGGTTTGTGGTGTTCCTATTTTCATTTCTGTCCCTAGGTACTTCTTAATTTCTTCTTTGATTTCTTCAATGACCCACCGATTGTCCAGTAGCATGTTGTTTGATCTCTATATTTTGGGGGTTTTCCTAATTTTCTCCTTTTAATTGATTTCTGGTTTTATACCATTGTGGGTGGAGAAGATGCTTGATATTTCATCTTCTTGAATTTATTGAGACCAGTTTTGTAGCCTAACGTGATCTATCCTGGAGAATGTTCCATGTGCACTTGAGAAGAATGCATATTCTGTTCTTTTTGGATGTATGTATCTATCAAGTCCACCTGGTCTAATGTATTGTTCAAGCCACTGTTTCCTCATGGACTTTCTGTTTGGATGACATATCCATTGATGTAAGTGGGGTGTTTAAGTCCCCTACTGTTACTGAATTACTGTCAATTTCTCCCTTTAAGTCTGTAATATTTGCTTTATATGCCTTGGTGTCTCTATATTTGGTGCATATATATTTACAAATGTTAGGTCTTCTTGTTGGGTTGACCTTTTCATTATGTAATGCCCTTTCTTGTTTATTACTACAGTTTTTGTTTTAAAGTCTATTTTGTCTTTTATAAGTGTAGCTACGCCAGCTTTTTGTTTCCATTTGCATGGAATATCTTTCTCCATTCTTTCACTTTCAGTTTATGTATGTCTTTACTTCTGAAGTGAGTCTCTTATAGGGAGCATATAGATGTGTCTTCTTATTTTTTATCCATTTAACCAGCTTGTGTCTTTTGACTGGAATATTTCGTTCATTTAAAGTAATCATTGATAGGTACACATTTACTGCCATTTTGTTCATTGTTTTCTGGCTGTTTTCATAGTTCCTACCTGTTCTTCTTTTCTCTCTCTTCCCTTCTGGATCAATGCCTTCTTTTTATATTGTTTAGATTCCTTTCTCATTTTCTTTTGTGCATTTAGTATAAATTTTGCTTTGTGATCACCTATAACTTCCTGTGTATAAAATGGTCTGTTTTGAGTTGATAGTGACTTAAGTGAATATATTCCACAACTTTACATTTTTTCTTCTTGCCTCCCATGTTTTATGCTTATGTAATACTTTACACTTTATTTTGTGCCTCCATTAACTAATTACTGTAGTTTATTTAATTTTACTATTTTTTAATTTTGACTTTCACACTTGCCTTATTAGTGGTTGATACAGTATCTTTACTGTATATTTGCCTTTTTCAGTGACATTTTTTACTTTCATATGCTTTCTTATTAATTAGTGCCATTTCTTTTTCAGTTTAGAGAAGTCCCCTTAACATGTCTGATAGAGCCAGTTTAATGATGATGAACCACTTCTGCTTTTGCTTATCTCTAAAACTTTTTAATCTCTCCTTCAAATCTGAGTACTAAACTTACCAGTAGAGACTTCTAGGTTAGCGGTTTTCCTCTTTCGGTACTTCAAATAAGTCATGCCACTCCTCTTCTGGCCTGCAAAGTTTCTGCTGAAAAATCTGCTGATATAAAACTATCAGGGTTTCCTTGATACAGTAAGTTGCTTTTCTCTTGCAGCTTTTAAGATTCTCTCTTTTAACATTTTAATTATAATGTGTCCTGGTATGGATCTCTTTGGGTTCTTCTTATCTGGAACTCTCTGGGCTTTGTGGACCTGTAAGTCTATTTTCTTCTCTAGATTAGAAAAGTCTTCAGCCATTATTTCTTCAAGTAAGTTTTCTGGCCCTGTCTATCTTGTATTTGGAACCCTATAATGTGAATGTTATTCCACTTGATGTTGATTCAAAGGCTCCTTAAATTATCTTCATTTTTTTTCATTCTTTTTTTTCGTTTTTGCTGCTCTGTCGGGTGACTTCTATTGCCTTTTCTTCCAGCGTGCTGATCTGATCTTTGGCTTCATCCAGCTGTTGAACTGCTCTAGTGTATTTTTCAGTTCAGTTACTGTATTGTTCAGCTCTGTACCTTCTGTTTGGAATTTTGTTATATTTTCTCTTTGTTGAGGATCTCACAGTGTTCATCCACTCTTCTGAGTTCAGTGAGCACCTTTATGACCACTACTTTGAATTCTTTATCAGACACATTGCTGATCTCCATTTCATCAATGTCGTTTTCTAATTTTTGTCCTGTTTCATTTGCAACATTTTCCTATGTCTCATTGTTGCCTGTTTGTTTCTATGTACTAGGTAAATCAATCACCTCTCCGAGTATTGAAGGACTGACGACCTTTCAAAGGAGATGTCATATGGCCCAGAAACTCAATCCCCTCTGACCAGAGCTACGTGTTCAAGAAGCATCCCCTGTATGGGATGCATGAATCTCTCTGCTGTGGCAGGGGTATGTGAGTGATGCAGCGGTGTGCAGGGCTAGTGCCCAGCCTGGCTGTAATGCATGGCTGCACTGAGTGGCACAAAGCTACACTGTGACAAAGGGGTGGGCAGGGCTGTTGCCTGACCCAGCTGGGATGCACAATTGTAGTGTGGGGGTTGGCAGGATTCTCAGCTGGGCACATCCCCCAACTCTAGCACATTAGAGGAATAGTTCCCAAATGACTCCCACCCTCACTAACTTTAACAAGCTAGATAAGGTCACAAGTGTGCCACCTGCCAGTGTCTCCATCCCTGGGAAAAGTTGAAAAGTTTCCTGCCTCTCTGGAAAGCACTTTAAGATTAGTAAGTGGGTCTTCTTCACATCTGGTCTAGTTGCTTTGCAAATTGGAGTTTTTGTGCTGTGTCCCTGGGTGAGTGAGTCTGCACATGAGCCCTTAAGAGCAAGTTCTCCATTCCCTATAGTTCCATGGTTTTCCTGAATATAATCCCTGTTGGTTTTCAAAAGTCTGGCATTTAGGGGACTCCTCTCTCTCATTCAGGATCTAAGGGTTTTGGGTGCCCAATACACAAAGCCCTCACTCAGGGAAAACTTCCATATTTTTGAGAGGCTCCTTGACTGTGGATCGTTCAATGTACAGTGGGTTATTTTTGGCAAGATGGTGTCTCTTCCTCCCCTAACCATCTCAATGCTGTCCTTTCTGCCCTTTGTTGTGGAGGCTCTGTTCATCTAGTTTTCCGGTCTTTTTCAAATTATTCTATAAGCAGTTGTATGTTTGTTGTATACATGGGAGGGAGGGAGTCCAGGATCTTCCTACACTGCCATCGTGAACCCAAGTCTCTATTTATCCATATTTTATAGATGAGAAAGTAATCACAAATGGTTACAATTTGTCTAAGATCAGAAAATTAGTGTGCAGTAAAGTCAGGACTTACCTAAGGCAAACTCATCAGAATTGCTTATTTTTAATCTTAACTATTATTCAGTACTGCTTACCCTGCATCTTTCTATAACCTTTTACTCATAAATTAGTTTATCTATGATGGAGATCAACAATTCCTTCCTTTAATACATGTGCATGCCATATTGCCATATCGAGTGGTAAAAATGGCTTTAAGGCATCTAAGGCTATGAGAAGACTTGCAGCTGCCTCCTGGGCCTCTTGAAATACTTCCTCTCTGGGAAGTCAGATACCATAAGAAATTGTGATTCCTGCCATGCTGTGAGGAAGCCCACACCAGCCATATGGAGGTACCACCTAGAAAGAGATGGCCGATCAGCCGCCAACCTTCCAGCCATCCCAGGCCAGACATCAGTCATAGGAATGAAATTCACAGATGACTCCGGTCTCGGCCACCATCTAACTGTACATGTGAGGGACTCTAAGAAAGAACCACCCACTGAGCCTATCCAACCTCTAAAACTATGAAATATAATAATATGTTACTGTTTCAGCCACAAAATTTGGGTGGTTTGTAACATAGAATTAGGTAACTGGAATACATCTCTTTCTTCACTATGAATTATATTATTTTTCAATGTAGGACCGTTCAGTTTGTTCTGCTTACTGCTAGTCCTTTTTTTTTTTTTTTAAGATTTTATTTATTTACTTGAGAGAGAAAAAGAGCACACACAAGCAAGGGAAGGGTCAGAGGGAGAAGCAGCCTCCCTGCTAAGAGGAAGCCCGATGCAGGGCTCAATCCCAGGACCCCGGGATCATGACCTGAGCCAAAGGCAGACACTTTACTAACTGAGCCACCCAGGCACCCCTTACTGCTAGTCCTTTTGACTTACTCTGTGACTCAATAAAGTTGACAAATATTTATTGAGAACGTACTCTGTGCCAGGTTCTGTTCTAAGAGCTTGTAATACAGTGGTGAAACAAACTAAGCACTCCTGCCCCCTCGTGGAGCTTACATCTAACAAGGGAGAAGGACAATAAACAAAGGATGAAATCATGAGATATACAGTGTGTTAGAAAGTGGTAAACACTCTGGGTATGAGAGAGGGCAGGGTGAGAAAGATCGAAAGCGCCAGGGCAGGTAGAAGAAAGACAACATAAAGACAGTGTAAAGACACACCTCAATGAGAAGATGATTGAGTAAAGAAAAAGAAAAAGCAGATGAAGGAGAGGGTGTCTGGGTCCACCACTCAGGTCATGATCTCAGCGTTGTGAGATGGAGCCCTGCAAGGGGCTTTGTGCTGATCGTGGAGCTTAAGATTTCTCTCTCCCTCTCTCTCTACCACTCCCCTCTCCCTCTCTTTAAAAAAAAAAAAAAGGAGATGAAGGAGTTAGCCAAAGGGAAAGAATAGATGAAAATAGCACAAAGGTGCTGAGATGGGGCTATGAACAGAATGATCAAGGAAGAGCAAAAAAGGCAGTGTGGCTGGAGTAAAGTAAAAAGGGAGAAGCAGTAGGAGCTGAGGACAGATGGTTAACAGAGAGCCAGATCATGGAGATCCTTGTGAGGGCTCTGGATTTTATTTTGAATGAAACAAGGAAAAGCTGAACAGCAGAAGTGCTATAATCTAACAGACTCACTCCACCTGCTGTGTTAAGGGTGAAGGAATGTAAGGGCTAAAGCAAGGAAACAAACTGGAGGTGGTTAAAATACTCCAGGGTAATGAAGGAGGCTTGGATCTGACAGGCAGAAGTGATCAATAGTCCAGATATATTATTGGTAGAGCCAAAAGAAGTCCCAGTGGGCTGGAAATGGGACATGAAAGAAGAAAGGTATCAAAGATTGACTGGTTTTTGGCTGAGCAATAAGGAAGATGGGATTGTAATCCACTAAGAGGAGGAATCCTAGAAGGGGAATGGATTTGGGGACAAGATCAGTTTACTTTTGGACATGTCAAGACTGAGATGTCCATTAGACATTCCAATGGAGATATCAAGTACACAGACGGACATACAAATTTAAAACTCAGAAAAAAGATCTGGAAGAAAAATAGACCCGGGAGTCACTGACACACAGATGATTTTTAAAGCCAGGGGCTGGATGAAGTCATTTCTAGAATGTGTAGGTAAAGAAGAGCGCTCGGATGCTGAAGGGTTCTCTGCTACAGACAGGAATCTTGAAACAGAAGTGATTGATTCTGCCTGTCCCTGGAAGCTGAACTATGGACCCCGAAAAACAATCTCTCACTCTCTACATAATACCAGCCCTTGACTCAATCCTTGTTTTGATCCCTTTGTTCTTAAAGATTTCTACTTCCATACTGCTTTCCAAACCCCTATTATCACAATTCTTTGAGGTATTCTTAGTGGAACATACTTGCATGAAAATAAGATAAAAACTCAATTAACTAGAGCACATTACATGTCATATTACATAAAAGTCTACAGTCCTATGGCACAGATGGCAAAGGCAAAATGAATTAAAATTGTACCTGATGTTTTAGTACTTACATATTTTCTTATATCATTGAGTTTATTCTATGTGATTTTTGAGAGAGAGAGAGAACATGCACACAAGCAGGGGAGGGGCAGAGGGAGAGATAGAATCTCCAGCAGGCTCCATGTTCAGCATGGAGCCCAATGTAGGGCTCGATCTCATGACCCTGTGATCATGACCTGAGCCGAACTCAAGAGCTGGACACTAAACCAACTGAGCCACCCAGGCACCCCATTATTCTATGTGATTTTGACAAAACATAGAGAAAACTGCAGGTTAGACTGAGAAGTTAAAATTCTGCTTAAATTTGTCTTGTTACTGCTGTAAAATGGTTTACAAAAGAGGACCGCTGAGAGCAGGCTATATGATGTCCTACATGAAAACTGCATCTCCTACAATACTGCCCATATTCTAAGACCTCCTCTCCTCCTTCAGCTGGTGTAACAGGTGATTTCAGGCTGAACCCTTGAAATCAAAGTGGTTTCAAGTATCATATACCAAACATTTGCATCAAGAATATCGGAGACATTTTTTAAAAAATCTAGATTCCCAGGCCCCACTTGAAACCTACTGATGCAGACTGTCCGGGGGATAGAGGCTGTGAAGTCTGCATTTTAAGTAAGCACCTCAGGCAATTCTTAGAACACCAAAGTTCGAGCACCATGGTTCCAAAAGAAACAAGGACAACCCAAGCTAGAAACTGAAAATCCAGATCATAATCCACTCACTCACTAATAGAATGTCATTTTCTTAAGGTTGCCTAAAAATTAGTATTTATTATTAATTATTTCTGGATACAACAGATACAAATTATTCCAAATTCACAGGGAGGGAGGATAGCTCTGCTCTCTGCATCTTGGCCAGTATTTCTCTCTCCTTTTCTCCATTCATTCATCCATCCCTCCCCTCAAATTATCTCCCTCTCACCTTTCTATGGCAAATACCTACATCATCTGTGCTCACTGACCCTTTTCCCTGGAAATGGGCCTCTCCTTCAACAACTGTCATCTAGAACTCCTACCTTATCATCATTCTGTGTAACATTTACATAATGTGTGCATAATGCATAAAAACGTACAAAGGATTTCAAATACATTATGCTAGTTGATATTCAAAACACTCTTGAAGAGGCATATCTCGTGATGATCTAAGAAGGAACCTCAGGCTGAGAGGCTAAGTGACTTGTTCCTGTAAGGACACACAGCAAGTAAGTGACAGCATAATGCCTCCCACTTAGGTCTTCTAATGCAAGCTTGGTTTATTTATTTATTTGAGAGAGAGAATGTGCGTGACAGGAGTGAGCGAGCAGGGGAGGAGCAGAGGGAGAAGGACAGAATCCTCAAGCAGACTCCCTCCTGAGCACAGAGCCTGACGCATGGCACAATCCCAGGACCCTGAGACCATCACCTGAGCTGAAATCAAGAATCAGATGCTTAACCAACTAAGCCACCCAGGCGCCCCCCAAATTACATTCTTTTTTTTTTTTTTTAAGATTTTATTTATTCATTTGACAGAGATAGAGACAGCCAGCAAGAGAGGGAACACAAGCAGGGGAAGTGGGAGAGGAAGAAGCAGTCTCCCAGCGGAAGAGCCTGATGTGGGGCTCGATCCCAGAACACCAGGATCACGCCCTGAGCCGAAGGCAGACGCTTAATGACTGAGGCACCCAGGTGCCCCCCAAAATTACATTCTTAAATAACACTGATAAACAAACCCCTTGGCTGCTAAATCTTATAGCCTTTCCTCCTGAATCATTTGCCAACAATTTACTGACCACCCAATCTCTAGAATTTTATTTCAGCTTGGCTTCCCTCATCTTAACTATTTGATTCTTAACTGCCTGGATTCATTCTCCTAAGGATTCCTTAGACTCAATCTTCTCTCAGTTTCTGCTTCTCCCCCCACTCCCTACCCCTTTGGTGGTTGTGGCTTTGCCAATAATCTCTCCAAAATGACAAATGACATTTGACAAATATAAAATGACAAGCTTGTTGAAAACGACTATTTTCTACTTTTCTAACTAGTTCATTTTTTAAACTTTAAGTTTATTCATCCAATAATCCTATTTTACAATAACTGTCAAATTAAAAATAATACACTAATTATACATTTGGATGAAAAAAAGTTCAAGACAAGTAATTCCCCTTCCCTGATTTCATATTCCAAGGTTGCAATGACTTCTGAAATCTTAATACTTTTCTCANAATTAGTGATGCTGAGCATCCTTTCATGTGCCTATTGGCCATCTGGATGCCTTCTTTGGAATAGTGTCTATTCAGATCCCCTGCCCATTTTTTAATTGAGTTGTTTTTTGTTTTTTGGGTTTTTTTGAGTTGTAGAAGTTCTTGATATATTTTGAAAATTAATCCCTTATCAGATATATGATTTGCAAAAATCTTTTCAGTAGATTATCCTTTAATTTCAATGATTTCTTTTGCTGAGCAGAAGTTTAATGTAGTCTAATCTGTTTATTTTTGTTTCCCTTGCCTTTGGAGTCAGATCTACAAAAATATTTCTAAGACACACGTTGAGGAGCTTACCACCTATGTTTTCTTTTTCTAGAATTTTACAGTTTCAGGTCTTACATTCAAGTCTTTAATGCATTATGAGTTAATTTTTGCATATAGTGCAAGACAGTGGTCAAGTTTCATTCTTCTGCCTGTGGCTGTCCAGTTTTTCCCAACAACATTTATTGAAAATTCTTTCTCCATTGTGTGTTATTGGCTCTTTTGTTGTAAATTAATTGTCCATTGTAAATGAGTGGGTTTAATTTTGGGCTCTCACTTCGATTCCACTGATCAGTGTGTGTGTTTTTATGCCCATACCAAACTGTTTTGACTACTATAGCTTTGTACTATAATTTGAAATCAAGGAATATGATGCCTCAAACTTTGTTCTTCTTTCTCAAGATTACTTTGGCTATTTGGCATCTTCTGTGGTTCCATACAGATTTTAGAATTATTTGTTCTTGCTCCAAGAAAAATGCCGTTGGAATTTTGAGAGGGACTGAACTGAATCTGTAGATTGCTTTGGGGTAGTATGGACATTTTAACAAAATTAATTCTTCCCTCCATGAGCATGGACTATCTTCCCATTTATTTCTGTCTTCTTCAATTTCTTTCATCAATGTCCTAGTTTTCAGTGTACAGATCTTTCACCTCCTTGGTTAAATTTATTCCTAGGTATTTTATTTTTTTTGGTGCAGTTCTAAATGAGACTGTTTTCTTAATTCCTCTTTCCGATAATTCATTATTCACATACGGAAACACCACAGATTTCTGTTATGTTAATTTTGTATCCTCCTACTTTATTAAATCCATTTATTAGTTCTAACATTTTTGGTGGAGTCTTTTGGATTTTCTTTATATAGTATTGTGTCAACTGCAAATAGTGATAATTTTATAGTTCTTCCTTCCTTGGATGCCTTCTATTTCTTTTTCTTGCTTAATTGCTGTTGCTAGGACCTCCAGCACTGTGTTGAATAATAAATGGCAAGAGTGTGCAATCCTCTTCTTGTTTCTGATCTTAGAGGAAAAACTGTCCACTTTTTACCACTGAGTATGATGTTAGCTGTGGGTGTGTCATATATGGCCTTTATTATCTTTATTCACTTGGTTGAGTTTGGATATGAATGGATGTTGAATTTTGTCAAATGATTTTTCTGCATCTATTAAGATCACATGATTTTTATCCTTCATTTTGTTAATGTGGTATGTCATGCTGATTGATCTGTGGGCACTGATCCATCCTTGGATCTTTGGACTTGATCCAGAGCTCTGAACTTGATCATGGCTTATGTCCTGTTTAATGTATTATTGAATTCAGTTTGCTAATATTTTGCCAATAATTTTTTCATCAGTGACATCAATGATATTGGCCTGTGACTTTCTGTTGTATATGTGGTATTCTTGTCTGGTTTTGGTGTCAGGGTAGTGTTTCAAAACTAACAAAGTGCTCCCTCCCCATTAATTTTTTAAGAATTTTAAAAGGATATGTATTAAATCTTTGAATGTTTGATAAAATTCATCTGTGAAGCCATCTGGTCCTGGGGTTTTGTTTGTTGGGTAATTCTGATTATTAATTCAATATCCTTGCTAGTAATTGGTCTATTCAGATTTTCTATTTCTTTATGACTTGGTCTTGGAAAATTATGTTTCTAGGAATTTATCCATTTCTTCTAGGTTGTCCAATATGTTGGTGTATAAATGTTCAGTCTCATGATTCTTTGTATTTCTTTGGTTTCAGTTTTAACTTCTCTTTCGTTTCTGATTTTACTTGAATCCTGTCTCTTTTTCTTGATGAGTCTGGCTAAAGGGTTGTCAACTTGCTTTATCTTTTCAAAGAATCAGCTCTTAGTTTCATTGACCTTTTCTATTGTTTTGTCTCTTTCATTTATTTCTGCCCTGATCTTCACTATTTCTTTCCTTTTACTAATTTTGGGCTTTCTTTTTGTGTATGATTAGATTGAGATTTACTTGAGGTAGGCTTGTATTGCTATGAATTTCCCTTTTACTACCACTTCTGCTGATTTCAAAAATTTTGGTTTGTGGTGTTCCTATTTTCATTTCTGTCCCTAGGTACTTCTTAATTTCTTCTTTGATTTCTTCAATGACCCACCGATTGTCCAGTAGCATGTTGTTTGATCTCTATATTATCGGGGTTTTCCCAATTTTCTTNTTGGGGGTTTTCCTAATTTTCTCCTTTTAATTGATTTCTGGTTTTATACCATTGTGGGTGGAGAAGATGCTTGATATTTCATCTTCTTGAATTTATTGAGACCAGTTTTGTAGCCTAACGTGATCTATCCTGGAGAATGTTCCATGTGCACTTGAGAAGAATGCATATTCTGTTCTTTTTGGATGTATGTATCTATCAAGTCCACCTGGTCTAATGTATTGTTCAAGCCACTGTTTCCTCATGGACTTTCTGTTTGGATGACATATCCATTGATGTAAGTGGGGTGTTTAAGTCCCCTACTGTTACTGAATTACTGTCAATTTCTCCCTTTAAGTCTGTAATATTTGCTTTATATGCCTTGGTGTCTCTATATTTGGTGCATATATATTTACAAATGTTAGGTCTTCTTGTTGGGTTGACCTTTTCATTATGTAATGCCCTTTCTTGTTTATTACTACAGTTTTTGTTTTAAAGTCTATTTTGTCTTTTATAAGTGTAGCTACGCCAGCTTTTTGTTTCCATTTGCATGGAATATCTTTCTCCATTCTTTCACTTTCAGTTTATGTATGTCTTTACTTCTGAAGTGAGTCTCTTATAGGGAGCATATAGATGTGTCTTCTTATTTTTTATCCATTTAACCAGCTTGTGTCTTTTGACTGGAATATTTCGTTCATTTAAAGTAATCATTGATAGGTACACATTTACTGCCATTTTGTTCATTGTTTTCTGGCTGTTTTCATAGTTCCTACCTGTTCTTCTTTTCTCTCTCTTCCCTTCTGGATCAATGCCTTCTTTTTATATTGTTTAGATTCCTTTCTCATTTTCTTTTGTGCATTTAGTATAAATTTTGCTTTGTGATCACCTATAACTTCCTGTGTATAAAATGGTCTGTTTTGAGTTGATAGTGACTTAAGTGAATATATTCCACAACTTTACATTTTTTCTTCTTGCCTCCCATGTTTTATGCTTATGTAATACTTTACACTTTATTTTGTGCCTCCATTAACTAATTACTGTAGTTTATTTAATTTTACTATTTTTTAATTTTGACTTTCACACTTGCCTTATTAGTGGTTGATACAGTATCTTTACTGTATATTTGCCTTTTTCAGTGACATTTTTTACTTTCATATGCTTTCTTATTAATTAGTGCCATTTCTTTTTCAGTTTAGAGAAGTCCCCTTAACATGTCTGATAGAGCCAGTTTAATGATGATGAACCACTTCTGCTTTTGCTTATCTCTAAAACTTTTTAATCTCTCCTTCAAATCTGAGTACTAAACTTACCAGTAGAGACTTCTAGGTTAGCGGTTTTCCTCTTTCGGTACTTCAAATAAGTCATGCCACTCTCTTCTGGCCTGCAAAGTTTCTGCTGAAAAATCTGCTGATATAAAACTATCAGGGTTTCCTTGATACAGTAAGTTGCTTTTCTCTTGCAGCTTTTAAGATTCTCTCTTTTAACATTTTAATTATAATGTGTCCTGGTATGGATCTCTTTGGGTTCTTCTTATCTGGAACTCTCTGGGCTTTGTGGACCTGTAAGTCTATTTTCTTCTCTAGATTAGAAAAGTCTTCAGCCATTATTTCTTCAAGTAAGTTTTCTGGCCCTGTCTATCTTGTATTTGGAACCCTATAATGTGAATGTTATTCCACTTGATGTTGATTCAAAGGCTCCTTAAATTATCTTCATTTTTTTTCATTCTTTTTTTTCGTTTTTGCTGCTCTGTCGGGTGACTTCTATTGCCTTTTCTTCCAGCGTGCTGATCTGATCTTTGGCTTCATCCAGCTGTTGAACTGCTCTAGTGTATTTTTCAGTTCAGTTACTGTATTGTTCAGCTCTGTACCTTCTGTTTGGAATTTTGTTATATTTTCTCTTTGTTGAGGATCTCACAGTGTTCATCCACTCTTCTGAGTTCAGTGAGCACCTTTATGACCACTACTTTGAATTCTTTATCAGACACATTGCTGATCTCCATTTCATCAATGTCGTTTTCTAATTTTTGTCCTGTTTCATTTGCAACATTTTCCTATGTCTCATTGTTGCCTGTTTGTTTCTATGTACTAGGTAAATCAATCACCTCTCCGAGTATTGAAGGACTGACGACCTTTCAAAGGAGATGTCATATGGCCCAGAAACTCAATCCCCTCTGACCAGAGCTACGTGTTCAAGAAGCATCCCCTGTATGGGATGCATGAATCTCTCTGCTGTGGCAGGGGTATGTGAGTGATGCAGCGGTGTGCAGGGCTAGTGCCCAGCCTGGCTGTAATGCATGGCTGCACTGAGTGGCACAAGGCTACACTGTGACAAAGGGGTGGGCAGGGCTGTTGCCTGACCCAGCTGGGATGCACAATTGTAGTGTGGGGGTTGGCAGGATTCTCAGCTGGGCACATCCCCCAACTCTAGCACATTAGAGGAATAGTTCCCAAATGACTCCCACCCTCACTAACTTTAACAAGCTAGATAAGGTCACAAGTGTGCCACCTGCCAGTGTCTCCATCCCTGGGAAAAGTTGAAAAGTTTCCTGCCTCTCTGGAAAGCACTTTAAGATTAGTAAGTGGGTCTTCTTCACATCTGGTCTAGTTGCTTTGCAAATTGGAGTTTTTGTGCTGTGTCCCTGGGTGAGTGAGTCTGCACATGAGCCCTTAAGAGCAAGTTCTCCATTCCCTATAGTTCCATGGTTTTCCTGAATATAATCCCTGTTGGTTTTCAAAAGTCTGGCATTTAGGGGACTCCTCTCTCTCATTCAGGATCTAAGGGTTTTGGGTGCCCAATACACAAAGCCCTCACTCAGGGAAAACTTCCATATTTTTGAAAGGCTCCTTGACTGTGGATCGTTGAATGTACAGTGGGTTATTTTTGGCAAGATGGTGTCTCTTCCTCCCCTAACCATCTCAATGCTGTCCTTTCTGCCCTTTGTTGTGGAGGCTCTGTTCATCTAGTTTTCCGGTCTTTTCCAAATTATTCTATAAGCAGTTGTATATTTGTTGTATACATGGGAGGGAGGGAGTCCAGGATCTTCCTACACTGCCATCGTGAACCCAAGTCTCTATTTATCCATATTTTATAGATGAGAAAGTAATCACAAATGGTTACAATTTGTCTAAGATCAGAAAATTAGTGTGCAGTAAAGTCAGGACTTACCTAAGGCAAACTTGTCAGAATTGCTTATTTTTAATCTTAACTATTATTCAGTACTGCTTACCCTGCATCTTTCTATAACCTTTTACTCATAAATTAGTTTATCTATGATGGAGATCAACAATTCCTTCCTTTAATACATGTGCATGCCATATTGCCATATCGAGTGGTAAAAATGGCTTTAAGGCATCTAAGGCTATGAGAAGACTTGCAGCTGCCTCCTGGGCCTCTTGAAATACTTCCTCTCTGGGAAGTCAGATACCATAAGAAATTGTGATTCCTGCCATGCTGTGAGGAAGCCCACACCAGCCATATGGAGGTACCACCTAGAAAGAGATGGCCGATCAGCCGCCAACCTTCCAGCCATCCCAGGCCAGACATCAGTCATAGGAATGAAATTCACAGATGACTCCGGTCTCGGCCACCATCTAACTGTACATGTGAGGGACTCTAAGAAAGAACCACCCACTGAGCCTATCCAACCTCTAAAACTATGAAATATAATAATATGTTACTGTTTCAGCCACAAAATTTGGGTGGTTTGTAACATAGAATTAGGTAACTGGAATACATCTCTTTCTTCACTATGAATTATATTATTTTTCAATGTAGGACCGTTCAGTTTGTTCTGCTTACTGCTAGTCCTTTTTTTTTTTTTTTAAGATTTTATTTATTTACTTGAGAGAGAAAAAGAGCACACACAAGCAAGGGAAGGGTCAGAGGGAGAAGCAGCCTCCCTGCTAAGAGGAAGCCCGATGCAGGGCTCAATCCCAGGACCCCGGGATCATGACCTGAGCCAAAGGCAGACACTTTACTAACTGAGCCACCCAGGCACCCCTTACTGCTAGTCCTTTTGACTTACTCTGTGACTCAATAAAGTTGACAAATATTTATTGAAAACCTACTCTGTGCCAGGTTCTGTTCTAAGAGCTTGTAATACAGTGGTGAAACAAACTAAGCACTCCTGCCCCCTCGTGGAGCTTACATCTAACAAGGGAGAAGGACAATAAACAAAGGATGAAATCATGAGATATACAGTGTGTTAGAAAGTGGTAAACACTCTGGCTATGATAGAGGGCAGGGTGAGAAAGATCGGAAGCGCCAGGGCAGGTAGAAGAAAGACAACATAAAGACAGTGTAAAGACACACCTCAATGAGAAGATGATTGAGTAAAGAAAAAGAAAAAGCAGATGAAGGAGAGGGTGTCTGGGTCCACCACTCAGGTCATGATCTCAGCGTTGTGAGATGGAGCCCTGCAAGGGGCTTTGTGCTGATCGTGGAGCTTAAGATTTCTCTCTCCCTCTCTCTCTACCACTCCCCTCTCCCTCTCTTTAAAAAAAAAAAAAAAAAGNGTGAAGGAATGTAAGGGCTAAAGCAAGGAAACAAACTGGAGGTGGTTAAAATACTCCAGGGTAATGAAGGAGGCTTGGATCTGACAGGCAGAAGTGATCAATAGTCCAGATATATTATTGGTAGAGCCAAAAGAAGTCCCAGTGGGCTGGAAATGGGACATGAAAGAAGAAAGGTATCAAAGATTGACTGGTTTTTGGCTGAGCAATAAGGAAGATGGGATTGTAATCCACTAAGAGGAGGAATCCTAGAAGGGGAATGGATTTGGGGACAAGATCAGTTTACTTTTGGACATGTCAAGACTGAGATGTCCATTAGACATTCCAATGGAGATATCAAGTACACAGACGGACATACAAATTTAAAACTCAGAAAAAAGATCTGGAAGAAAAATAGACCCGGGAGTCACTGACACACAGATGATTTTTAAAGCCGGGGGCTGGATGAAGTCATTTCTAGAATGTGTAGGTAAAGAAGAGCGCTCCGACGCTGAAGGGTTCTCTGCTACAGACGGAAATCTTGAAACGGAAGTGCTTGATTCTGCCTGTCCCTGGAAGCTGAACTATGGACCCTGAGAAACAATCTCTCACTCTCTACATAATACCAGCACTTGACTCAATCCTCGTTTTGATCCCTTTGTTCTTAAAGATTTCTACTTCCATACTGCTTTCCAAACCCCTATTATCACAATTCTTTGAGGTATTCTTAGTGGAACATACTTGCATGAAAATAAGATAAAAACTCAATTAACTAGAGCACATTACATGTCATATTACATAAAAGTCTACAGTCCTATGGCACAGATGGCAAAGGCAAAATGAATTAAAATTGTACCTGATGTTTTAGTACTTACATATTTTCTTATATCATTGAGTTTATTCTATGTGATTTTTGAGAGAGAGAGAGAACATGCACACAAGCAGGGGAGGGGCAGAGGGAGAGATAGAATCTCCAGCAGGCTCCATGTTCAGCATGGAGCCCAATGTAGGGCTCGATCTCATGACCCTGTGATCATGACCTGAGCCGAACTCAAGAGCTGGACACTAAACCAACTGAGCCACCCAGGCACCCCATTATTCTATGTGATTTTGACAAAACAGAGAGAGAACTGCAGGTTAGACTGAGAAGTTAAAATTCTGCTTAAATTTGTCTTGTTACTGCTGTAAAATGGTTTACAAAAGAGGACCGCTGAGAGCAGGCTATATGATGTCCTACATGAAAACTGCATCTCCTACAATACTGCCCATATTCTAAGACCTCCTCTCCTCCTTCAGCTGGTGTAACAGGTGATTTCAGGCTGAACCCTTGAAATCAAAGTGGTTTCAAGTATCATCTACCAAACATTTGCATCAAGAATATCAGAGACATTTTTAAAAAATCTAGATTCCCAGGCCCCACTTGAAACCTACTGATGCAGACTGTCCGGGGGATAGAGGCTGTGAAGTCTGCATTTTAAGTAAGCACCTCAGGCAATTCTTAGAACACCAAAGTTCGAGCACCATGGTTCCAAAAGAAACAAGGACAACCCAGGCCAGAAACTGAAAATCTGGATCATAATCCACTCACTCACTAATAGAATGTCATNAGCTAAGGCAAGGAAACAAACTGGAGGTGGTTAAAATACTCCAGGGTAATGAAGGAGGCTTGGATCTGACTGGCAGGAGGAGAAGTGATGAATAGTCGGATATATTATTGGTAGAGCCAAAAGAAGTCCCAGTGGGCTGGAAATGGGACATGAAAGAAGAAAGGTATCAAAGATTGACTGGTTTTTGGCTGAGCAATAAGGAAGATGGGATTGTAATCCACTAAGAGGAGGAATCCTAGAAGGGGAATGGATTTGGGGACAAGATCAGTTTACTTTTGGACATGTCAAGACTGAGATGTCCATTAGACATTCCAATGGAGATATCAAGTACACAGACGGACATACAAATTTAAAACTCAGAAAAAAGATCTGGAAGAAAAATAGACCCGGGAGTCACTGACACACAGATGATTTTTAAAGCCGGGGGCTGGATGAAGTCATTTCTAGAATGTGTAGGTAAAGAAGAGCGCTCCGACGCTGAAGGGTTCTCTGCTACAGACGGAAATCTTGAAACGGAAGTGCTTGATTCTGCCTGTCCCTGGAAGCTGAACTATGGACCCTGAGAAACAATCTCTCACTCTCTACATAATACCAGCACTTGACTCAATCCTCGTTTTGATCCCTTTGTTCTTAAAGATTTCTACTTCCATACTGCTTTCCAAACCCCTATTATCACAATTCTTTGAGGTATTCTTAGTGGAACATACTTGCATGAAAATAAGATAAAAACTCAATTAACTAGAGCACATTACATGTCATATTACATAAAAGTCTACAGTCCTATGGCACAGATGGCAAAGGCAAAATGAATTAAAATTGTACCTGATGTTTTAGTACTTACATATTTTCTTATATCATTGAGTTTATTCTATGTGATTTTTGAGAGAGAGAGAGAACATGCACACAAGCAGGGGAGGGGCAGAGGGAGAGATAGAATCTCCAGCAGGCTCCATGTTCAGCATGGAGCCCAATGTAGGGCTCGATCTCATGACCCTGTGATCATGACCTGAGCCGAACTCAAGAGCTGGACACTAAACCAACTGAGCCACCCAGGCACCCCATTATTCTATGTGATTTTGACAAAACAGAGAGAGAACTGCAGGTTAGACTGAGAAGTTAAAATTCTGCTTAAATTTGTCTTGTTACTGCTGTAAAATGGTTTACAAAAGAGGACCGCTGAGAGCAGGCTATATGATGTCCTACATGAAAACTGCATCTCCTACAATACTGCCCATATTCTAAGACCTCCTCTCCTCCTTCAGCTGGTGTAACAGGTGATTTCAGGCTGAACCCTTGAAATCAAAGTGGTTTCAAGTATCATCTACCAAACATTTGCATCAAGAATATCAGAGACATTTTTAAAAAATCTAGATTCCCAGGCCCCACTTGAAACCTACTGATGCAGACTGTCCGGGGGATAGAGGCTGTGAAGTCTGCATTTTAAGTAAGCACCTCAGGCAATTCTTAGAACACCAAAGTTCGAGCACCATGGTTCCAAAAGAAACAAGGACAACCCAGGCCAGAAACTGAAAATCTGGATCATAATCCACTCACTCACTAATAGAATGTCATTTTCTTAAGGTTGCCTAAAAATTAGTATTTATTATTAATTATTTCTGGATACAACAGATACAAATTATTCCAAATTCACAGGGAGGGAGGATAGCTCTGCTCTCTGCATCTTGGCCAGTATTTTTCTCTCCTTTTCTCCATTCATTCATCCATCCCTCCCCTCAAATTATCTCCCTCTCACCTTTCTATGGCAAATACCTACATCATCTGTGCTCACTGACCCTTTTCCCTGGAAATGGGCCTCTCCTTCAACAACTGTCATCTAGAACTCCTACCTTATCATCATTCTGTGTAACATTTACATAACGTGTGCGTAATGCATAAAAACGTACAAAGCATTTCAAATACATTATGCTAGTTGATATTCAAAACACTCTTGAAGAGGCATATCTCATGATGATCTAAGAAGGAACCTCAGGCTGAGAGGCTAAGTGACTTGTTCCTGTAAGGACACAGAGCAAGTAAGTGACAGCATAATGCCTCCCACTTAGGTCTTCTAATGCAAGCTTGGTAGTTATTTCACTGCATTATAACTCAGTCTAACAAACAACATTACCTCTTTCTTTAAGGTTTATTTATTTATTTGAGAGAGAGAGAATGTGCATGACAGGAGTGAGCGAGAGGGGGAGGGGCAGAGGGAGAAGGACAGAATCCTCAAGCAGACTCCCTCCTGAGCACAGAGCCTGACACATGGCACAATCCCAGGACCCTGAAACTATCACCTGAGCTGAAATCAAGAATCAGATGCTTAACCAACTGAGCCACCCAGGCGCCCCCAAAATTACATTCTTAAATAACACTGATAAACAAACCCCTTGGCTGCTAAATCTTATGGCCTTTCCTCTTGAATCATTTGCTAAAAACTTACTGACCACCCAATCTCTAGAATTTTATTTCAGCTTGGC
>NC_048232.1:25052286-25077804 GCF_002007445.2 Ailuropoda melanoleuca
TACAATACTGCCCATATTCTAAGACCTCCTCTCCTCCTTCAGCTGGTGTAACAGGTGATTTCAGGCTGAACCCTTGAAATCAAAGTGGTTTCAAGTATCATCTACCAAACATTTGCATCAAGAATATCAGAGACATTTTAAAAAAATCTAGATTCCCAGGCCCCACTTGAAACCTACTGATGCAGACTGTCCAGGGGATAGAGGCTGTGAAGTCTGCATTTTAAGTAAGCACCTCAGGTAATTCTTAGAACACCAAAGTTCGAGCACCATGGTTCCAAAAGAAACAAGGACAACCCAGGCCAGAAACTGAAAATCTGGATCATAATCCACTCACTCACTAATAGAATGTCATTTTCTTAAGGTTGCCTAAAAATTAGTTTATTATTAATTATTTCTGGATACAACAGATACAAATTATTCCAAATTCACAGGGAGGGAGGATAGCTCTGCTCTCTGCATCTTGGCCAGTATTTTTCTCTCCTTTTCTCCATTCATTCATCCATCCCTCCCCTCAAATTATCTCCCTCTCACCTTTCTATGGCAAATACCTACATCATCTGTGCTCACTGACCCTTTTCCCTGGAAATGGGCCTCTCCTTCAACAACTGTCATCTAGAACTCCTACCTTATCATCATTCTGTGTAACATTTACATAACGTGTGCGTAATGCATAAAAACGTACAAAGCATTTCAAATACATTATGCTAGTTGATATTCAAAACACTCTTGAAGAGGCATATCTCATGATGATCTAAGAAGGAACCTCAGGCTGAGAGGCTAAGTGACTTGTTCCTGTAAGGACACAGAGCAAGTAAGTGACAGCATAATGCCTCCCACTTAGGTCTTCTAATGCAAGCTTGGTAGTTATTTCACTGCATTATAACTCAGTCTAACAAACAACATTACCTCTTTCTTTAAGGTTTATTTATTTATTTGAGAGAGAGAGAATGTGCATGACAGGAGTGAGCGAGAGGGGGAGGGGCAGAGGGAGAAGGACAGAATCCTCAAGCAGACTCCCTCCTGAGCACAGAGCCTGACACATGGCACAATCCCAGGACCCTGAAACTATCACCTGAGCTGAAATCAAGAATCAGATGCTTAACCAACTGAGCCACCCAGGCGCCCCCAAAATTACATTCTTAAATAACACTGATAAACAAACCCCTTGGCTGCTAAATCTTATGGCCTTTCCTCCTGAATCATTTGCTAAAAACTTACTGACCACCCAATCTCTAGAATTTTATTTCAGCTTGGCTTCCCTCATCTTAACTATTTGATTCTTAACCGCCTGGATTCATTCTCCTAAGGATTCCTTAGACTCAATCTTCTCTCAGTTTCTGCTTCTACCCCTACTCCCTACCCCTTTGGTGGCTGTAGCTTTGCCAATAATCTCTCCAAAATGACAAATGACATTTGACAAATGTAAAATGACAAGCTTGTTGAAAATGACTATTTTCTACTTTTCTAACTAGTTCATTTTTTAAACTTTAAGTTTATTCATCCAATAATCCTATTTTACAATAACTGTCAAATTAAAAATAATACACTAATTATACATTTGGATGAAAAAAAGTTCAAGACAAGTAATTCCCCTTCCCTGATTTCATATTCCAAGGTTGCAATGACTTCTGAAATCTTAATACTTTTCTCAAGAATCCTAACAAATAATTTGAGGGATTTCTTCATCCCATGTAGGTGCGTTTTCTATATGAAGTTTATTTTTATTTTTTTAATATATAGCTCTTTGAACAAAAAACAAGCAAATTGTGGCTCACTAGGAAGACAAAGGATCAGTAACTAAAATAATTTTTTAAAGTAAAATAACTTAAAAGTACTTGGAATTGCTTGAAATTGCCTTATATACGGAATATTAATATAAAAAAATAAACCTAGAGTTTAAAGAAGTTAACTTCGTAAGTTTGGGGGGGAAAACTTTTATTATTAATTTACTTTTACATAATGGAGAAACAGAGAGAAAAATTTTTTTAATTCATGTAAAAAACAGACAAAAAGCGGAATAAAAATAATGGAGAAAAATGAAACGGAATTAAAATTTTTAAACACCCCACATTTAAGAGGCAGTAGAAAGGAAAATGTTATTTTATATTCAAAATTGCCAAATTATACCATGGTACAGGAATAAGAAACTGAACAATTTCCAGAAATGTTTACGATATCCCCAGAATATACAAATGTTACAAATCCGGAAAATATTCTCATGCTTAAAAGAAATATTGTTTAGATTTTTATATTTATATATATTTATTTATCATTGTTATTTTTTTTTTAGTTGGGGGGGCAGAGGAAGAGAGGGAGAAAGAGAATCCCAAGCAGGCTCTATGCTTAGTGCAGAGCCTGACACAGGGCTCCATCTCACGACCCTGAGATCACAATCTGAGCCAAAATCAAGGGTCAGATACTCAACTAACTTAGCCACCTAGGTTCCCAGAGAAATAATTTATTTTTAAACAGTTTAACAATTCAACCCATTCTTAAATTTACCTAAGCCCCAAAGGCTCCTTTCAACTTAGGGAAACTTGAAATTTTTATTCTTGTGCATTTCCTTCTACTCTTGCTAACTGAACATACAGTACTTCTGGCCACTTAAATAACATCCTGGGGTATTTTTTACTTCCCCTCTTCTCTTGCACTCTATATCTAAAGACCACCTGGTCTGATAAAATCGAACATACAGACCTCTCGCCATTATCCTAGTTCAGCGTCTCATTTTAAATATACTATATGATATAAACTTTAAGAAAAGAAAGCTAACAGACAAAGGATGACAATGTCAAAGTTAGGGCTAATTATTTCAGTGGTTACATGCTTACTAGCTAAAGCACATGATATATTCAGGAACAAAGTATAACACAACTTCAGGTTATTCTGTATATTTCATTCAATTGCTTTTTAAATTGAAACTGATTTGCAGCTGGCCCAGTTAAAACCTTTGAAACATCTCAATGCAGTGCATGCCTAATTTCTCTGACAAACATTTGGAAGACCTTCTCGGGCCTTACATGTCGCCGATGGCAGTTTAAATGTTAGCTCACCAAACCAACACAGCCAAAACCTTGCTGCCCCTGGGAAAACTATGACCGACCAAAGAAATGATTACTAAGGAATTACTGAACTCCTCAAGATGGTCAGCCTTTCGATTATCTAAGAGCCTGAATTTGTCAAAACAAAAAATGTATTTCTTACTGAGGGATACACAGAAGCCACCAAGAATTAATCACTTTATGGTGACAGGCCCTGAGATCCCAACTGCATACCACCTAGCCTTAATAAGTATGTCACCTTCATAATAAATACCAAGAGATATTTAGGTTACCAGTGCAGAGTTATAACCACAGATGAAAAGCATAAACTTACAATCTATGTTAAACAATCTTAGCCAGGAATACAAGGAGTCCTAGGATATCCACGCATGAACGTCAGGGGCTCAAACATTCCCTTATATTACATGCAAATTCATCTGGGTATTTTTCTGGGTAAGAGTGTCCAATGCATTTATCAAGGTACCAAAGTTGTACTTAAATAAAGCAAAATATGAAAACCACCTAAAAGGTAAAAGCATAAAGACACAATACAGTGTAAAGAAAGAGTTAGTATTTGAAGGGAGAAAGGAGGTTTTACCTCCTTAGTTTTACGGCTCATTAGCTGTGGTACTTAGCTAAGTTGCTTTGCTTTTTTGCATATCCGTTTCCTAGTCTATAAAAATGGAAAAGAAGACACGTACTATGAGGATTAAATATAACGTATGTAAAGTACCTCACGTATTGCATTATCCGCTGTTACATGCTTTAAGAACACAAAAATGTCTTAAGTAGACAAAATGAGCCACAACACATTTAAAATCACCTGCTAGACAATAAAATTTATTTTTCTTCTGAACGTAGTTTCATCAAAATATGCATACACTCTGTACTCATATCCTATTGCTGTGACAAATGCGCCACACGAAGGTACTGAGTTAAAACAACCCAAATTTATTATCTTATAGTTCTGGAAGTCAGAGGGTCAAAATGAGTGTTCTGGGGCTAAAATCAAGACGTCAGCAGGGCTGCATTCCTTCTGGAGGATCTAGTACAGAATGTGACCCTCGAGCTTTTTCCAGTTTCCAGAAATTTCTGGCGTTTCTCGGCTCATGGTAACATCAACCTTTGCTTTAATCATCACGTCTCCTTTTGCAACTCTGACTCCTTGCCTCCCATTTCCACTTCAGTAAAAACCCTTGTGGTGACACTAGGCCCACCATCTAACCCAGGATAATCTTCCCAAGATTCTTACCAAATCATGACAAGTCCCTTTGCTATTTAAAGTAATATTTCATAGGTTCTGAAGATTAGGACATGAGCACACTGGACATCACCCTGCCCACCATAAACCCCCTGATGTAATCTGACATTGTATAAATTCTGGTGCTAAAATTAATGGGTACATTTACATTTTGAAATTAGAGACATTTGATAAATTTCTCATTACTCTAAAATAAATCAGCTTTCTAGAAATGTCATAATCAATTATTTCTAGTTGTATCATTTAATCTTAAATCAGCTGTGACTGGCACACGTTATGCTTTCTTTTATAAATGTCAATGTCACATCTTACAAATTATGGCTACTTATAACCAAGATAATGCCTGTCATTTTATTTGCCCTTTTTTTTCATTTTTCTAAATAATGTTTTTTAGACATGAATATTCTATTTTAAAGTTTGACAACGGAGAAAAGTTATGTTTCAAAGAGAGGAACAAATGGTATGTCCCCATCACATTTGGCTTTATCGTGATATCTACTTGTATCTGAGCACAAAACGTAGACCAAAACTCACCAGTGGTTCTCTGTTTTTGACCAGACGAATGATTTTTACTGAGTCTTCCTCATCGTCAATATCATCAGGCATCGGCGGTAACACAGGATCGTAATTCTTCTGAGCCACAGTATCATGTACGGAGAGCAAAGCCTGTCAAAGTGAAAATTTGGGAAAAAATTAATCAAATACAAAATCCCAGGCACATCTGACTATAAAGAAAATCAAATGGGTGTTGTAATTTCGATGTAGCAATGGTACTAGGCAAACTACTCGAAAAGGAGGATCTTAGAAATGGGAGTATGTAGGACGGAAGGCAGCTCTATTTAGCTGCCACCCCCATCCCCAATGCCACTAACGTAGGACAAGAATCAGCATAAAAGTCCTCTCACCCGTATATTCTCTGGTTCATCCTTACAAGGGTGGCAGCTGGGGAGATGGGGCGGGGGGTTATTGTTTTTGCGAGAAAATGAGGCTACAGGTACATTGTTGATGAGCCAGTAGGAGTAGGAGAGAACTGTATTTTTCCCTTCCTACTGTTAGTAGAAAACACACAAAAAACTGACCAATTTGACTAACTTTCATTCTTTTCTTGTTTTCTCACCTTTTCACTTTTTTGCATCATAAGCTAACTAATTTGTGTATAAAAGAACAAGAGTTTTTCCAGTCATGACTGTCATGGTGGTAAAACTCCACGAAACACTGTCACATTGTCATTATAGACCAATGACCAAAAAACCACCTATTTTAGGAGAGTGGGTTTTAGACTTTTAACTAACTCGTTTGTGCATCACCACCACCACCACAGTCTGTAAATTACTCTAGCCAGAAGCCTAGAACTCATCCTTGAAACAAATCCCTCCTCCACCCTTCACCCCCCAACACCTACTCCATACCGTTAAATCTACTTGCAAAATATATCCTAAATGTGTTGTCTTCTCTCAGCTCTAGACCAGAGGCTGGCAAACTAGCCTTCGTTCATATATGTGTTGTCTGTCACTGCCGTCATGCTACAAGAGCAGAACGGAGTAAAAGCAACAGACCATTTTTACAGGAAAAGTTCCGAGACATCGACGTCATCAAATTCTACCTGGAGAATCGTAATAGCCTCTCAATGGTCCAGCTGCATTCACCTGTGGTCCTTTTTGCCCAAGATATGAGTATTTCACAGTTTCTTTACCCACTATGCCTCCGAGGAACATTTAGGATGTTTTCAATCCTTGGCTATTATAAATAGTGCTGCCATAAATATTTCCTATCTTTTAATGCATACACACACACACACACACACACACACAATTTGGGTTAAGTACAGGTGGCCCTTGAACAAAATGGGTTTGAATAGCATGGGTCCATTTATATCCAGGTATTTTTTTGATAAATACAATACGGTCTTATAAATGTATTTTCTTTTCCTTAAAATCTTCTTAGCATTTTCTTTTATCTAATTTACTTTATTGGAAGAGCACAGTATATAATACATATAACATATAAAATACATGCTATCAACTACTTGCTATAGCAAGGCTTCCAGGCAACAGCTGGCTATTCGTAGTTAAGTTTTCAGAAATGAGGATGAGAGCCAAGATGAAGTTAACAGGGACCCTAATGGAAAAAACTAAAAAACAGAAAACTTTAAAAACAAAAACAAAAAACCCAAAAGAAGTAATAATAGTTCTGGAAGACACTGGAGATCAGATGATGAAGGACAGTGATCACCGAGAGGAAATAAATGTGAGCCTCATGAGCCCAGAGTTTCCTGGCCGTGTAGGGGGAGAAGGTACCCATGCAGAACCCACTGGTCTCCCTAAGTTGCAACAGCAGAGTGAGGAATGCTGGGAGGTCAAGGAACTAAAGTTCTCAGGGGACAGTATGAAAGACAAGACGGTGGGACAGGCACAGGGCTCTGGAGGTCTGCAGGAGGTCCCCCTTGAGTCCTTAAGCCAAGGCATATGCATACAAAAAAAATACCAGAAAGGATCAGGGCGGTGTTTGTTGTTAGCTGAAAATAATCTTACTCCCAACCACCACTTGGCAGTGTCTGGAGACACGGTGAGTCCTCGAAGTGTGGAGGATGTTACCGCCATCTAGAGCATCGAGGCCAGGGATGCTCCTGAACAGCTGACCGCATCCAGGGCAGTTCCCTGCCCTCCTACCCCCTCGCCCCTCCAAATCTTCCAGCTCCAAAATGTCAATAGTTCCAAGGTTATCCCCAAAGCTCACACAGGGCGGGAACAGCTCCCCTTTCCTTCAGTCACAGGGGAAATGTTTGGCATTCACAGGGCACTGAGGACAATTAACAGAGGAATATTGTCTTAATAGTAGGAAATACTTAATCCAAGATTAAACACAGCTAAGATCTCACCTAACAAAGCTTAAAAGGAAGCCTCTGAAGGATCAAAATGTTTCCAAGTAACTTAATAACAGGAAAAAACCTCAAGAATATTACCAATAAAAATATGAAAATACCAAGCATCAAACAAAGTAAAACTCCTAATGACTGAGAGTCACTTACTGACAAAAGTTACTAGGCATATGAAGACAGAAGAAAATACTATTCATAATGAAGAAAAACATAACACCATAGAACTAAACCCTGAAAATTACACAGATGACAGAATTACATAGAACCAAATCCTGAAATTACAGATAGATTGCAGACAAGGACATTAAAACAATTACTGTAACTGTATTCCAAATGTATAAAAAGCCAGAGGAAAGACTGAAAATGAAACTTACCATATGTAAGAAAGATTCAAATAAAACTTCCAGAGATAAAAGATACAATGTATGAAACTTTTTTAAAAAGTACACTGAATGAGAGTAATGCTTATATTTAAAGCAATTTATAAACTATTTAAAATGAAACAACACATAGAGAAAATATGGGGAAAAATTATGAATGGAACATTACTGAGCTATGGGGCAACTTATATATACCTATTTGGCATCTCCAAAGAAAGGAGAGATGCTAAAAAGTATCTGAAGAAATAATGGCAGAAAATATTCCAAATCTGATGCAGGGAAAGAGCCCCTAGGTCCAAGAAGTTCAACATATCCAAGCACAAAAAACATAAAAACAAGTAACACCAAATTGCTTAAAACCAATGAGAAAGAAAAAAAATCTTAAAATCAGCCAACAAAAAAAAGATAAAAAGGACAACACACATCAGAAACAATGTGAGCTACAAGATAACAGAGCAACATTTTTTAAATACTCAAAGAAAACTGGCAACCTAAAATTCTATACCCAGCAAAAGTCTCTTTTAGTAACGAAAGGATAATGGAGACTTTTTAGAGACCTACAAAAGTTGAAGGAATTCATCACCAGGGGACTTGCACTACAAAAAATGGCACGTGAAGTCTTGCGGACAGGAAGATAGGAATGACAGTGGATGGGAATATGGATCTTGAAAGAGCTGAATGAAGAACATCTGAAATGTCTGCTATCTGGGTATCCATGATAACTATCTTGCACATAGTCAAGACTAATAGAGATCGCTAATAAACATCTTGTAAAATAAAGTGATTATTAGAGTGGATAGGCAATATTAACAACAGCAGCTGTGTATTTTTCCTCCTTAGCTTTGTATCCATTGCCATGTCTGGATTCCAAAATATATTTTTAAGATTGATAGATACCGAGTTCCTAATTCTTAATAGTTTTGTTTTGCACATTTTTGTGGCTAGCAACATTTTTATTCTGGGCAACTAAAAGTAACTTTGTATTCTATTTGCCTGTTTTAACTGTGACCACTCTATTCTTCAAGATACAGATTGTCTTTTTCAAAGGCAACACACCTAAATAAGAAAATTATATTTCCATATGCCATAACCATCCCAGTCACGACTGATGGGTTTACCTGTTGCTCAGAAAACTATGCAGGAAATTGAACACTAGGCCTTGTAACTCATCAGGCACACGGGCTTTCACTGCTTTGGACCCCCTGGAGTCGATTCCATGTTCTAAGTATCTGTCAGATCCACAGAATTAAGTGTCTAACTCCTAAGAATGAGTAACACTGATTTATTCCTCCAGAAGGAAGCTGTTCCCTTTTGCATGCTTAAATGAAGTCCCATCCATTCCACATGCTCAGGCAATGAGTAATTTCTGGTAAGTGCATGTTTTGGAAAGCCGAACAATTACAACAAATCTTCTTATTTTATTGCCTTTTTAAAAAATCAACCAAATTTTCCCTGACTTCCCAAATTACAATACCATGTTCTGGAGATGATGTCAGTTCATTGTTTTATAAAAAAACAAGCCTCTGAATGATGATTTGTGGAGGCTGATTTGCCTTTAATGTGGCCATGGGACGCCTAGAAGTGGTTCTTATTATTAATGACTCTCTTTGCTTCCTTTAGAAACAAAGTCTCTGCAGAGATCCATAACCTTTCATCAGCTCTCCCAAAGGCCACCAACACTATTGCTCTTCTCCACTCTATGACAGCAGGAAGCTCCCACACCCTCACATCTACAGGCCTTCTGCTACTCACTACCCCCACTTCCTTTTTCTTACCATCCGTTGTTTCTTTGCTGCTTCATTACTTTTCCTGGACTTTACAATTTGGACAACGAGACTGGATTTTATAAACATTGAGTAATAAGAGTATTATTTATTGTTTGTATATGGCAACTGACTGATCAATTCACAGATTTTTAAAACTTTGTTTATTTATTTATTTGGGGGGCAGAGAGAGAGAGCAAGTGAGTGTGGAGGGAGAGAGGGAGAGAGAAAGAATCTCAAGCAGACTCTGCATGGAGCCTAGAGCCCAAAGCAGGGCTCAATCTCACAACCCTGAAATCATAACCTGAGCCAAAACCAAGAGTCGGATGCTTAACCAACTGAGCCACCCAGGCGCCCCTCAATTCAGAGATTTAACAACTGGATGGAATCTTTAACTCTTTGACAACCCTCAGGTAAGACAACTGTTACAAAATGACAAGCATTTCCTAACTGTTGGAGACTCAAGGGTGGCAGGCTGTACAGGGAAAGTGTTGACATATATTCCACTGGTGATCAATTAACAAAACTGAAAAAGAACATTAATTAAACAGGGCTTGCAAGGACATAGGGGGAAAGGACTTTCTCCTGCACGCTTGTTGGCACTGTACACTGAGAGGGCCTGTCCAGATTACTGCAAAGGACAAGTTGGCAATCACTATCAAAATTTTAAATGCACAGGTATTTTAACTCAGCAATTTATTGACCCAATAAAATTCTGAAATACACAAGAGATGTGCATTATAGTGCTATTTAAATAGCAAAAAAAGCAGAGTTATCTAACTTAATCTCTTAGAGGTGGACAATTACATTGCTCTAAAGAGAAGTCCACAAAATATCAAAATGTTAAAAGTCCACAAAACAAAACAAAAAGTAGTGCATTCTATTTATAAAGGAAAAAAGTAGGAGCACCTGGGTGACTAAGTCAGTTAAGTGTTCGAATCTTGATTTCAGCTCAGGTCATGATCTCAGGGTTCTGGGATCAAGCCCCAAGTTGGGCTCTATGCTCAGTGGGGAGCCTGCTTGAGATTCTCTCTATCCCCCCTCCTACCCCGATTCCCCCCCCTTAAAAAATAAATCTTTTTTTTTTTTTTTTTTAAAGAGAGAGAGAGCAGGAGCAGGGGGCGGGTGGGGAGAGACAGAGGCAGGCTCCCTGCCAAGCAGGAAGCCCAACGTGGGGCTTGATCTGAGGACCTTGGGACCATGACCTGAGCTGAAGGTAGATGCTTAACTGACTGAGCCACCCAGGTGCCCCTAAATAAATAAATCTTAAAAGAAAAAAATGTATAGGTAATATTTCTGTATGCAAAAAGGAAAAGTAATACAGCCAATGAACAGTAATAATCCCTAAAAGGTATATGGACACACACTTCACAAGTAGAAAGTCACTGAACATATGGAATGATGTTCATCTTCACAAACAGAGCAATGAAGACAGGAACTTCTACTTTCTCCATAGTTTGAATTAAAAATACAATCACACATTATCAAAAAAATTTCCTGTTTACTTTTAAGACTTTATCAAGTCCCTTTGTAAAATGTAAAATTAAAGGCAAAGTAATAAATTATCACCTTATTAAAGACAAATGTAGATCGTTTGTATAAATAAATTATTCCTTCTAACCACACACATGGATTTTTTTTTTTTTTTACTTTTCCTGTGTGTGTGTGTGTGTGTGTGTGTGTGTGTGTGTGTGTGTCTGTCCATCTGTTCCTGAGGTTGGGAATGTTTCTTCTCTATCCCATGATTGTGGTTCAATTTTTTTTTTTAAGATTTTTTTAAATTTATTTATTCGACAGAGATAGAGACAGCCAGAGAGAGGGAACACAAGCAGGGGGAGTGGGAGAGGAAGAAGCAGGCTCATAGCGGAGGAGCCTGATGTGGGGCTCGATCCCAGAACGTCGGGATCACGCCCTGAGCCGAAGGCAGACGCTTAACCGCTGTGCCACCCAGGCGCCCCTGTGGTTCAATTTTTTACACTTAAATCTTTAATGTATTTGGAATTCATTGTATATTACACATAATATGCATTATATTTGGTTATATTATTTTTTCCCAATAATTAACCACTTGTGCCAATACCATGCATTGAAGCTATGCCCAGTTCTACCCATCCCCCACTTCTATCCATCCCTCGCATCTCTCACTAAGGCCATAATCATGTTTCACCTGAATCACTTCCCACAGGCTTCCAGCCGGCTTCCTCCATTCAGCATCCCACTCCTCCCACCCTACCACCACCCCTCCACTCCAAGAATCTGTATCCTAGAGCAACTGTGTCACTTGCCTACTTAAATCCTTTCAATGACTTTCCACTGCTCTTAGGATGAAATCCTAACTTTTTAATATGCTCACAATAAGGGTGGCCCTATAATTTATCATCTAAAGAAGGAAACAACTGAAATGGAAAGGAGGCTATTAATAATCATGCTGGGGCTGCAGGCACAAACCAGACTGTTCCTGGGCAAACCAGGACGTATATGGCCCCCTACTCAAAGGATCCCCTGTCTAGCTCTGAACTCCTGCCCCTTCCTCTTCCACAAGCTACTATTCAACCACACTGAACTTACTTTCATCTTCAAACTTGACAAGTTATTTTCTTTACGGGACTTCACATACTATTCACCTTATTTAAAACATCTATTTTCAGAGGCACCTGGGTGGCTCAGTCAGTTAAGCATCTAACTCTTGATTTTGGCTCAGGTCATAATTTCAAGGTCATGATATCAAGCCCCTAGTTGGGCTCATTGCTCAGTGGGAGTATGCTTGAGATTCTTTCCCTCCCCTCCCCTACCTCTATCTCTTTAAAATAAACAAATCTTTTTAAAAAAATCTATTTTCATATTCCACCCAACTCATCTCTCCTCTTCCTCCTTTTGGTGACCTCAAACTCAATCTTCAGGGCTCAACTTATATGCCACTTCCTCTGGAAAGTTTTCTTCAACCCTCCTCCCAACTCCTTCCTCCCTTCCCAAATTTAGATTTAGCACCCATCCTCTGATTTCCATAGCATTTTTAAAAGATTTTATCTATTATTTTAGAGAGAGGCGTGAACTGGGGGACGGGCAGAGGGAGAGAGAGAGAATCCCCAGCAGGCTCCATGCCCACAACCCCAAGACCATGACCTGAGCTGAAACCAACAGTCGGACATTTAACCAACTGAGCCACCCAGGCACTGCCTCCACAGTATTTCTGTGTTCTTGTACCCAATATTTCTCCTGACAGCTTCATTAATCTTTGTGTATCTTCTGCAAGTTGTATCTTCAGGGCCTGCCACACAGTAGGCATCGGACATTTGAGAATGAATGAAGATCTGACTCTAGTGACATAAATAACCGGAGAAGGTTTTAAAACTTTTCAAAAAGGAACTGGCAGATCTGTGGGATACACGTATTATCCTTCTCATAATGGCTATATATTTGGCTATATATACATCTGTGTGTTTACAAAAATCATTATTACTTTGGAGGTACCCTTCAGATTTCTTTTTACTATTGTGAACTAAATATTTTAAATGGAACAGCCATCTTTAACAAGTAAATAATTACTTCCCTTGTCCACTAAAAATTAAAAACCAGTATTTAAGTTAACACCCTGAGTTACACTTTTCATATTTAAACTGTCGGTTCAACTTATAATTCATGTATACCTGTCGTATTCTACTGTATCTTGCTTCTGCTTTAAAAAAAGACAAGAAAATATTCTAGTTTACTAAATGACTTAACTACCTAAAAAAAGTGAAAATTCACATTGATGGTAGTTAATATAACTGATTTCGAGGAAAGCAAAGCTAAATGTTTGGTCATAAAGGGAAGAAAGATTGCTTTCCCCCCGCAAGACTGGCTGACTGGAAGCTGCCATGGCCAACTGCGACATCATGCGTCTGCAATCTTACTTCCCACACATCACTTCCTGAAAATACATCTTTCATGGTGATTTCTCACCCATTCTCTTATCACATGGCTATATAAACATAAAAAATGTATTAAGTATTCATCTAAAATATTGTCACCATAACAAAGTTTCAGGATATAATTATAAGGTTGTGACCAATGGTGCTAAAAACCATCCAAAATCATACCTCCCTCTCCAGCCAAATACCAGTTTCCATCCCGTATAATCACTTCTTTATTAGTTATTCCATTCCAAACACTCTTGAAAAGAATACCAAATCATTTTTTTTTTTTGGTCAGAAACATTCTTTCTCAATTTCTAACCCTCAAACCAAGATGGCACTCTCAAGAAGGAGTTTAACAAGTGGCTCACAGCTAACCTCACCATTCTTTGGTTCATATTAACTTCTCATGGTTACTCTGAGGCCAAATGAAGACATTTCAGAACTTTCTCTATCCATAAATCTCTTACTCTGAGCTCTTAAACGTTCTACATACTTTGTCTTTAATTTCAAGCCATTATTCTGCTCTAATCTGATCCTTATTCTTTTAGAACAAAGATTCAACCAATCTCTTTACCAGTAAAGTCAATTACTCTAAATTACTAATTATAGTTCACTTATTCTGCTTCTGCAGACAGCACTTATTTTGCTTCTGAGGATTAGGAATTATAGCTTGGGCTTGTTTTCACTTCATCTTTTATTTTATACTATCTTTTCTGATCAATTTAAGACAGATTATAGCAAGGGAGGTTCCAAAGGAGGTTTTTCAAGGAAGACAGAAATTAGTTTTTCCATCTAGGTGGAAATATTCATCCGACAGCCTACATATGCTTAACAGAAGTCGTCATAAGATAACTGAACATTTGGGGGGCACCTGGGTGGCTCAGTCAGTTGAGCACCCAACTCTTGGTTTCAGTTCAGGTCATGATCTCAGGGTTGTGAGATCAAGCCGTCCCATGTTGGGCTCCACACTCAGCAGGGAGCCTGAGATTCTCCCTCTCCCACTGCCCCTCCCCCCACTTGTGCTCTCTCAAATAAATAAATCTTAAAAAAGATAACTGATCGTTTTAATTACATAATCCACATGCAATTCTGACTCATGGATTAATACTTCACATGTAACTGCAGCAGTATCAAGTCCAAAATGTACAGGTTATACGATTTAGTGCATTAATGACCTTAGAATTAACAGGAAATTTTTCAAATGACTTCTGTTGACCAACCACCTTTCAAGAAAAGATAAATGATACACCTGGAAGAAAAATGGCAGGGAAGGGGTGAAATAGGTGAAGGAGATTAAAAGATACAGTCTTTCGGTTATAAAATAAATAAGACACAGGCATGTAATATACCACAAGGGGAATATAGTCAATGATATTGTAACGACTTTGTACGGTGACAGACAATAACTAGACTAATGGTGGTGACCATTTTGTAATGTATATAAATACTAAGATGATTGTGTTGTATACCTGAAACTAATACAATATTGTTATGTCAACTATTCTTCAATTAAAAAAATGGCAAAGAGAATTGAAATCTGCCTACCAATATTTTCTTAGTATTTTATACTGGAAAACTGCTCTGTTTTGTAAAATGGTAGTATATATTAAAACATGAATCAGTAGAGGGAGAGGAGATGGGGAAGACAAAGAAGGAGGGGAAAGAGGAAAGCTGAAATGATCCTACAGAAAAACAGGTATAGTTGTCAAATACATTCGAATACCAGTCACTAACCAAGTAAAATGAACCTAAACAAAACCACCAATAGGCTCTGCATTCTGTACTCTCACCTTCATTTAACAAGAAATTGACCTTGAAGTGACATTATATTCACCAACTTCAATCCTGAGCTTCCCAATTAAAGTATTTTGAGCTGGTCACATTATTATCAAAAGCTCAACTTTTTTTCCTTAATGGAATTTAGGTTATTACAATACTGCACACTATTTGAAAATACATTCGCTTGAAAACTGATGCTCGAAATAAAATTCATCTGAAGTCTCAGAAAGTGGCCCTTCTGGAAGATATTTATTACACGTCCTCACCTTCACATTGGGTTTTGACAGTAGTTTCAACAGCTCTCTGATCTCACTGTTTAACGGCTTGTTCTGAAGCTCTTCGGCCAGCTGCAAGGGAGATCACATCGACACAGAGAACATTTAGTAAGAGCACCGTGTAGTTCCATGGGTGACAACTGAGAATCTACCCAGCCACTTTCCAGTGATTAAGGAGAAGTCAGCATGAAAGAAAACACACTATCAATCACTGCTCCTCTTTTCAGGCCCTTGGTAGCCCAGATCCCAGCCTAGGATCTTGGCTGAGTATAACTCAAAAAATCCTATCAGCCACATCACCTTCTCTGATTTATTGCAATGAGGGCAAATCCCAGCACTTCATCTTAAGGAACAGTCTTTTGCATCCAAACAAAGGACCACTTGTAAAAAGGATTGGATCAGGCTTTGACACTATTTTTAAAAAAGACAGAAAGAAAGAAAAAGTAAAAATGAAAAAAAAAAAAGTTTCTGAATGAGGTGGTGAAATCCACAGGGTTTCCAAAAACCCACAGTAGCTTGCTGTTTAGAGCTGGAGTAAAAAGAACTAGAATGTCTCTAATAGAGCAAATGGTCTGAAACTTTTATTATGTTTACCTACACAGACTAAAAAATCCGTTAAATATAAGCCAGGTTAATCATAGAACGACTTGCAATAGGTTGACAAATACTCTGGGAACAGAAATGCTGACTATATGCTAATACAATGATCAAGAATTCCCTGGTTCCCATTTGCTAAAGTAAGAGCGGGAACTGTGAACACGTCTCGTGTTCTTCAAAAGAGATCTTCCTATCAACACTCTATTCCATCTCAGGCTATCGTAAGGATCACATAATTTCCTAAGAAGAAAAGCAAGACCAGATAGAAAAAGAAATTACAATTGTGAAATATGTGGTACAGAACTCAAAATATGTACATATATTTTCATTTAAAAACCCTTCTTAAACACTGCATGAAATTTCTCTTTGCTCCTATTGTTTCTACCAAGCTAAAAATAATTGTTCTTATCTCTGGAAAAGGACTTTGCTCTAAAAGAAGGACATCATATAAATTATACACAAAAAGAAAACCTGATAAAACTGATATATTCGTTGGTTACATTTCAAAAAGTGATTTTACTTTTTCAATGCAACATTTTTGTTTTTCAAGGTAAAATAATCATTATAAATAATTGCTAACTTACAAAAAGTCACAAAAGGCTCTCCGCATTCTTTAGTCACTTTGGCACAATATTTTTCAAAATTTAAATATATTGCTCTGATGAATTAGAAAATGCTACATTTTACCCTACTTATATAACAGTCTCTAATTTTTTAAAAAAGCAATATTGTCATAATACAATTGGGCCTCAATCACATTGGAGAGTAACAAGTATTTCCCCAAACTCTCAATAGTAAAAGTTTTTACAGTGATTTTCTCAAGTGCCAACCACAGCTTACTAGAATTCTCTCTACACCTTTACTCGCCTTCACTTCAAAAATTTTAGTTCTCTAAGGCAGAGGAGTAAGGTTCCTCATAAAACACATAAACCGAAACATCCCTATAATTTGTAATCTCTTTGGATAGAACTGGAAGGGAGACTGGGGACTAAACAAATAGCAAACCACTTAGAGAATTTATTACACACGCTTTATTATGTAAATTAAAACAGAAAACATATATAAGAAAATCAACTTCTGAATATGGTCAGTTTTGTTTTGTTTTGTTTTTAATTCTATGGCCCCGATCTTCTACTAAACTGAACTATGGCTTGTTTTATCATAACCGAGCAAAAAATTTAAAAAGCAACAGATAAGCTACAGGATATCACTAAAACCCGCCTTCACACGAGACCTATTTCTAGTCTGGCTTAGTGTCCTTTATAGTTTATCCAGGTGTGTTTTCAATTCATCCGAGTTTGAAAGTTAACATTAAGAAACAGCAAGGTAGTTCTCTCCCCCGGATTGAAAAAAAAATTATAGCTACAGGAAATTAACTACTCCATCAATGCCAACTGCCGCTAAAATTTATTTTTTGGTTATGAAGGTAATTTGGAAAGGTCTAATATCCATAAATCATTACTATGCTTTATAATCCATTTTAAAAACAATCCTGTCCTCTTATGTATTTCATAAGGCCTCGTTCCTAAACTAGTATCTGTCATTTTTTAGCACTGTCAGCAATAGATCTATCTCATTTGTCTTTATTTCTCCAAACCCTTTCTCCTGCCTGTGACTTTCTCAGAACACTACTAGCTGACAGCTTCTCTTCTCTCCCTGGAGAACGAAAATTTCTGGAACGTAGTTACCAAGGTAGAACGAGAGGGTTCTCTCCAGGCAAAATTTTTAGAGCAGGAAAGTGAATGAAAATCAGCATAGTATCCGCGTAAGATCCGTGATGACAGGACTTTTGGAAACTTTTGCAGCTTCTCCTGTTTTCACTCCTAGGATCGCATGCATCTGTCTGCGCCAGGACGAGTTCTGCCCTGGCCAGGCCGGGGGGAGCCGGGTCCCTGGGAGCTCAGAAAGGCACACTTACGTCATCGGCCAAGACTGCTGCGCCGTGGAGGACGGGCACGGGGTTCTGCTGCTCATAGTAGTGGAGTTTTTCATGAATCTGGAAGAAACGCGAGTGAACGTCAGTTCACCTGCTAGCAAACAGTGAGATACTTGAAGATTTTTATCACTGCAAATAGAAACTGATCCACTAGACCCTCAAACAAGATTCTCTGTTTCTATAAACCTACAGATGACAAATGTGTGTGCGGAATCCATTTATGGTCCAGTGTTTGTAACGTGATGTCAATGGAGGGGGTAATTATCAAATAGAGCCCACGTCAGAGCTAACCCTTTGTTTCCCCCCCCCGAATAATTATGTTTTATAAAATCATGTGTCATTTCTAAAACATATTGCTTCAATATTTAAGTTATCAGTTGTAGTTTATATTCCTGCTGAACACATAAGTTATGATTAAAGCAAAGTGATAAGCCGGCAGCCCCATCTTGATAGGTTGGTATGTAATTACCACTAAGAACGAGGGAGCTCGCCCGCTCCCGGGACGAACGCCTTTCCCAGAACGCTGTTCCTTTTAGGGTTTTTTATTTTTTTTCCTAAATTGTCAACTTTTCCCCCAAAATTCAAACTTCTAAGAAACAAAGGGATTGCTCATAGCTAGAGACATTTCTCATAACTGTTTTTGCTGAAATAATCTTCTGTACCGTAAAACAAGTAAAATTTTGTTATCAAGTAATAATTTGGTCCTTCCTTTCCCATCATTCCCCCAAGAAACACAAAGGCAAGGATATATTTCAGTGCATTATAAGACAAACTGAGTTCCTTAAAAAGTCTATTATCATTAAAAAACGCAAGATACTTTGACAAATGCAAAACTGTTGGCTCTTATGTTGTATCCATTTCAGCTCTGACATAGGTGCCCTTAAAATGTTATACTTGAAAACTTACTTGAACTCTTATTTACAGTCGAAGAAATTACCCCCTACTATATATAAAAAAGTTGCACCTCAGAATTTCCCATTTTTAATAGGCATCAAAATACACTCATAGGTATCACGTAATCGACTCTTTAATTAGACTCAAAGCTAACCAAACTCTCTTGTAAAAAGTCTGGAAGATAGATTTTATTTTGATTAGCCAGATGCTATTGCTAAGAGAGGATACTATTACCCTTCTGGCAACCTGGCCCACCGCGCGAAGTATCAGGGAAAGAATTTTGACACTTATGATATTACCAGAATTATCGGGGCCACATTCTTACTGCAAATCTTTGAACCTTCAAACATTAATCACAGTAGGGTAATAAACAAATTTTTAAGAATACAAGCTATAAAAGGAGCAAGATTTGACGTCAGAAACGATTAAAAGTGTAATTTAGAACAAAACCATCCAAGCTAAGAGCTAAATTAATTTTGCTGGAGTCATTATCAAAAAGTAGGTCACCTCAACAGCTACGATCTACAATACTGAGCTTAGCCTCTCATACAGCTCATCCAGCTTTCTTACTGCAACGTCTGCTTCCCTGCAACAGTAAATAGAGACGCTAATCCGCAGTAGGTACTTACCATGGGTCTGTATTCCCTACATAACAGTGACCAGAAAAAAAAAAAAAAAAAAACAAAACAGTGATCGGTACTATCAGTAATACAGTCTTCAGTGGAGTTTAATATTTTAATCCCTGAACCTTTACAAGAATATCAAGGGGCAGACGGCACCATCATCCCATTTTACAGATAAGAAGATACACAGGAGTCACATGAATAACTTGCTATGGTCCCACACACAGAAGCAGCCGAGCTGGGACGTGAAACTCCAGCCACCCGGCTCAGGGTCAGAATGAAAAGTATTACTGGCTGTTTCCAATGACTACAGGATTAGGGATGGCTCCTCTCCACCCCTCCCTGTATTTTTTCTTTCTGATGTTTCCTAATTTTTCGATTAATTTATATTGAGACCGTACTGTAATTACAACTTAAAATTATATGCCCCAAATAAATACATTATTTCTCCACTTAATTTGCTTCTTCTGAGTATCTTTTAGAATAATAAGCCCCTCTTTCCACATTATCTTCTTTAGATCTTCACCCAAGTGATTTGAGAGGGTACCTTTACCCTGCCCACCTTAGGACTTTGTATTATCTCAAGAATTTTGAGGGGTGCCTGGGTGGCTCAGTCGGTTAAGTGTTTGCCTTGGGCTCAGGTCATGATCTCAGGGTCCTGGGATCAAGCCCCGCATCAGGCTCTCTGCTCAACAGGGAGTCAGCTTCTTCCTCTCCCTCTCCCTCCCTCCCTCTCTCTCTTTCTCTCCCCCACTCTCTCTCAAATAATAAGTAAAAAAGTAAAATCTTAAAAAAAAATTTTTTTTAGGGGCGCCTGGGTGGCACAGCGGTTAAGCGTCTGCCTTCGGCTCAGGGCGTGATCGTTGTGGGATTGAGCCCCACATCAGGCTCCTTGCTGTGAGCCTGCTTCTTCCTCTCCCACTCCCTCTGCTTGTGTTCCCTCTCTCTGGCTGTCTCTATCTCTGTCAAATAAATAAATAAAATCTTAAAAAAAAATAATATCCAGAAAGAAAATTAAAAACAAAAATGATTTTTACATTCTAATATAATAAACAGGTAACACATATAAACTTCACCCCTAGGTTATCCAACAGGACTCTTCGTGATATTGAAAATGTTTTGTACCTGCTTGTCCAACATGGTTAGTCACTAGCCACGTGTGCCTCCTGAGTACCTGAACTGTGGCTAGTTTACTTAAGGAACTAATTTTTAATTTTATTTAATTTTTATTAACTCAAATTTAAATGTCCACGTGAGGCTAATGGCTTTCATACGGAATAACACGACAAGGCTTTATATCAAATGCTCCATAAATCGCCTTTACACACTAGAATAATTCACTCTTATAGACTTGGCCAATTTTCCTGGGTGGTCACCTTTTAGAACCCAACAGACAAATACATAAGCAAAGATACAGCATCTAATTACTAAATATTATGAATTGCCAAACCTGCAAAATCTCATTTAACTAAACACTTCCCTCTGCAGACTCAACCACGTAATAAAAGCATACTTTGTATTTCTCCCCCGAACGACCATAGGAGAGCAAAGTAGAAGGAGTTGCGGAAAGAAAGGAGACAGAAGCAAAGAAGACTGGAGAGAAGGGGAGACTGGTCAAATTAGTTTCATACGATAGCAAAATAGGCAATTATTCAAAAGGAAGCCCCTAAAAAAAATGGCATGCTAAGATATTTAAAATACACTATTAAGAAAAAAGAACATTTCAAAACAGAGACATTGACACTCCACTAAATAATGTGTCCATGCGGGTTTGTTTTCTATAATTATATCAGAAAAAGTCAGTTAAAATAAAAATCATTTGTATATGTAACCAATTCTTTAATTCTTTTTAAGTTTTTTTTAAAGATTTATTTTATTTATTTGAGAGAGAGTGTGTGCGTGCAGGGGGGAGGGGCCAAGGGAGAAGGCTCGAGAAACACATGCAGGTTCCGAGCTGAGCGCAGAGCCAGGCTCAATCTCAGGACCCTTGGATCACGACCTGAGCCAAAACCAAAGGTTGGATGTCCCTATATGCAACCAATTCCTATAGGAAAGCTATAATTACCTTCATTTACAAACATCTTGAAAATAAGTGTTTAATTTCTGTAAGAGAATCTGGTGCCAATAATTTTTTGTACACATATCACAGAAACTGTTTGAAATGAAACAATGAAAGTATAAATAAAGCTTGACTAATCTCAGTGCAATTATTTGAAACTTTTCACTGATGTGCAGAGGTAAAGGGAAGAACCCAATCATGATATTAAAGAAACCAAAGCTGTAAAAATCCTTTTCCTGCCTTCTATTATGAGTATTAAAAAGCAGTGAAAATAACTGCTCAATAGTTTGAGTCTCTATGTTAATAGTAGTCCAACCAGAATTGGCATTGTGCACACACGTGTATGCACGCACGCCCGCATCCCCGCTGGGAGTAACATACTATGTTGTGCAGGGATAGAAAAAAAAATAGAAGTATTCTAATGGCTGGGATCCTCTTTTAAAAATAAAAATCTTTCTCAAAAAAAACCAAACCAACCAACCCTATTTATTAGGAAAGAGGAAATGTAGAACTAGAAAAACAACAAAACAACAACAGCGCAGAGGCAATAGTGCTAACTGTACGCCCTTTCCAAATAGTGCTAACTGTACGCCCTCTCCAAATAGTGCTAACTGTACGCCCCCTCCAAATAGTGCTAACTGTATGCCCTCTCCAAATAGTGCTAACTGGTACACCCCCTCCAAATATTGCTAACTGTACGCCCCCTCCAAATAGTGCTAACTGTACGCCCCCTCCAAATAGTGCTAACTGTACGCCCTCTCCAATTTTTTTTTTAAGATTTTATTTATTTATGCGACAGACAGCCAGCAAGAGAGGGACACAGCAGGGGAGAGGGAGAGGAAGAAGCAGGATCCCAGCGGAGGAGCCTGATGTGGGGCTCGATCCCGAAACGCCGGGATCACACCCTGAGTCGAAGGCAGAGGCTTAACGACTGCGCTACCCAGGCGCCCCGCCCTCTCCAATTTTATACCACTAATCTCTCTTGGCTAATTTTCTTGGCTGATAGCACTGAAAAAATAAAATTTAATAAAACTGATGAGAGCTGAAGTTCTTGTTTTGTTCCCTGCCTTTAATAAGATAAATTCTGGCTCTACGTTGCCATAGATACATATTATCATCTGAAATTAGTACCGGTGCATTCCAAATGTATGATGAGGCTTTTTGTTTTGCTTTGTTTTTGTTTTTTAAGATTTGAGAGAGAGAGAGAGAGAGACCGCCCACTCGCAGGAGCCAGAGCAGGAGAGGCGCAGAGGGAGAGAGAATCTCACACAGATTCCCTGTTAAGCGCAGAGCCCCAAGGAGGGCTCCATCCCATGACCAAGATCATGACCTGAGCTAAAATCAAGAGTCCGGGGCACCTGGGTGGCACAGCGGTTAAGCGTCTGCCTTTGGCTCAGGGCGTGATCCCGGCGTTATGGGATCGAGCCCCACATCAGGCTCCTCCGCTATGAGCCTGCTTCTTCCTCTCCCACTCCCCCTGCTTGTGTTCCCTCTCTCGCCGGCTGTCTCTATCTCTGTCGAATAAATAAATAAAATCTTTGAAAAAAATAAAATAAAATAAAATCAAGAGTCCAACACTTAACTGACTGGGCCACCCACGTGCCCCTGTATGAAGAGCATTTAAAAAAAAAAAAGAATGTTCAATCTCACAAAATGTTTTCCATCATACATAACCATCTTGTTTCCCCTGTGTGACCAGGTAATATGGTAATTCTATTTATAGAATTTATTTATAGATTCCAAATACTATCCACCCTATTGTGGCATTCCCATAATGACCCTCACTTGGCTAGGATATTTTGGTCTCTTAATGCTGCTGTGGAATCCACTGGTAATATTTTATATAGACTTTCCTTATCACTACTCTTGACTGAGGCTGGCTTTTGGGGGGGGAGTGTTCCTGTCTTTATTGGGTCTTGATATTAGTGTTACACTCATTTCATTATTTTTTAAACCATGGAAGCTTTCTATCTTTTTGTATGTTCTGAAAATATCTCAATACCACTGGAGTCATCTCTTCTTTAAATATTTTTTGGCATTCCCATAAGAAACCAGCTGGATCTGATACATTTTGGAGGGTAGCTTTACCCCCCAACTTTATTTCTTCTGGGTGGTTTATAGCAATTTCTCCATTTAGGTTTTTCTATCTCTTCCAAATTGTCAGTTGCAGCAAACACCATCTCCTAGAAAATTATTCGGTTTTAACTGGACTGAAATAATTATCTGAAACGGGGCACCTAGATGCCTCAGTCGGTTAAGCATCTGCCTTCAGCTCAGGTCATGATCCCGGGGTCCTGAGATCTAGCCGCACGTCAGGTTCCCTGCTGTGAGGGGAGCCTGCTTCTCCCTCTCCCTGTTGCCTGCTGCTCTGCCTGTTTCTGCTGTCTCCCTCTATCAGATAAATAAAAACAAAATTTACAAAAAGCTATCTGAATCTACTTATGCAGAATAGTCTTTTACACGTCTCTGAATTTTCTCTACTACACGTGTCTTCACCACCATTTCTCATTTGGTGCATCTGCGCTTTCTCTATTTCTACCCTTCATCCCTTCATTCCTCAACAAACATTGATTTTACCGTATTTTCAAAGAACCACCTTCTAGATTAGTTTTACTATTTTTGTTTTCTAATATTTTTTCTGTTTTCATCTTAGTTCACTCCTCTTCATGTAATCCAGCCCCACAGAACACTTCAGTCATGTGCTTCACGCAAATTACTGGAAAACAAAAGAAAGGGCAAACTATCCTAACTAGACTTTTATTCAGTCATCAGATATTGAGTAAAGTAAGCACCCATTCCAGGAGAAAGATCCTCAGTATGGAAACAAAATATGGCAAAAGTATAAGCCATTCAAACCATTTAGAAAGGTCAACAGCCTGGGAAAGGGACGAGGACATACATCATAGAAAGGGAAAACTTCAGTCAGCCTATTCAATCAAGCAAGTTAAAAGATTGTTTGTCCCCCTTTCACTCACGGCTCATCAGCTGGGCAGCTGAGAAGAGCTTTCTGTCAATTTAACTTCTGCCATTACTTTAGCACTCACTTAAGAGTACTCAGTACAGGACAAGGACACACAGACCCCCTGTGCTACTGGCACCAAGGACTAGCCATCTAGTCAACCATAAAATCAGAAAAGAAATAATGGACTTCTCTCTCTCTCTCTTTTTTCGTCTTTGCTTTCCATTCATGTGATACTTCTAATGATGAGAAATGCCAAAAGTTGTTTTCATGTGTTTTTTAAAGTTTTGATTCAAACTCCGGTTAACCGAAAGTATAATACTAGTTTGAGGTGTACGATATAGTGATTCAACACCTCCATACAACACCTGGTGCCCATCACAACAGGTGCCCTCCTTAATCCCCATCACCTATTTCACACATTCCCCCCACCCACCTCCCCTCTGATCATCAGACTATTCTCTGTAGTTAAAGGTCTGTTTCTTGGTTTGCCACCCTCTCTCTTTTTTTTCCTTTGATCATTTGTTTTGTTTCTTAAATTCCACAGATGAGTAAGATCATATGGTATTTGTCTTTCTGACTGACTTCTTTCACGTAGCATAATGCTCTCTAGCTCCATCCAGGTCACTGCAAATGGCAAGATTTCATTCTTTTTTCATGGTTGAGTAATACTCCGTTGTATATACATCATATCGTCCCATTCTTTAACTTCTAAAAATTTTGAAATATTTTAATTATTAATGTCCCATTTTAAAGACTTCACACATTTTTTTTAAATAAAGAAAATATGATAAACTGTATACCCAGCACCAAAATTATGGAGATATTAGCCTGGTATATTTGCTTCAAATATCTTATAAAATGATTCATAAGAGATAAGGCTAAAGACCCATCCTCCTTCCTCTCTGCCAAGAAAAAAACCATTACGTTGAAACTGCCAAATAGATTTCCATATGCATTCTCATCGTTTTAAACATACAGACATTGATAAACAACACAAGCCGTTTTTGAATGTACATAAATGGCACTGTTCCCTCAACACCTGGATTTTTCATTCAGTACCATATTGAAATATACAGCTCGATACATGTAGATATAGTTCATTCATTTAACAGGTGAATAATATTCAAACTAATTAACAGTAGACATATCTTTTTTTTTTTTTTAAACGGAGAAG
>NC_048232.1:25081172-25131232 GCF_002007445.2 Ailuropoda melanoleuca
AATAGTGCTAACTGTACGCCCTCTCCAAATAGTGCTAACTGTACGCCCTCTCCAAATAGTGCTAACTGTACGCCCTCTCTAAATAGTGCTAACTGTATGCCCTCTCTAAATAGTGCTAACTGTATGCCCTCTCTAAATAGTGCTAACTGTATGCCCTCTCCAATTTTTTTTTTAAGATTTTATTTATTTATGCGACAGACAGCCAGCAAGAGAGGGACACAGCAGGGGAGAGGGAGAGGAAGAAGCAGGATCCCAGCGGAGGAGCCTGATGTGGGGCTCGATCCCGAAACGCCGGGATCACACCCTGAGTCGAAGGCAGAGGCTTAACGACTGCGCTACCCAGGCGCCCCGCCCTCTCCAATTTTATACCACTAATCTCTCTTGGCTAATTTTCTTGGCTGATAGCACTGAAAAAATAAAATTTAATAAAACTGATGAGAGCTGAAGTTCTTGTTTTGTTCCCTGCCTTTAATAAGATAAATTCTGGCTCTACGTTGCCATAGATACATATTATCATCTGAAATTAGTACCGGTGCATTCCAAATGTATGATGAGGCTTTTTGTTTTGCTTTGTTTTTGTTTTTTAAGATTTGAGAGAGAGAGAGAGAGAGACCGCCCACTCGCAGGAGCCAGAGCAGGAGAGGCGCAGAGGGAGAGAGAATCTCACACAGATTCCCTGTTAAGCGCAGAGCCCCAAGGAGGGCTCCATCCCATGACCAAGATCATGACCTGAGCTAAAATCAAGAGTCCGGGGCACCTGGGTGGCACAGCGGTTAAGCGTCTGCCTTTGGCTCAGGGCGTGATCCCGGCGTTATGGGATCGAGCCCCACATCAGGCTCCTCCGCTATGAGCCTGCTTCTTCCTCTCCCACTCCCCCTGCTTGTGTTCCCTCTCTCGCCGGCTGTCTCTATCTCTGTCGAATAAATAAATAAAATCTTTGAAAAAAATAAAATAAAATAAAATCAAGAGTCCAACACTTAACTGACTGGGCCACCCACGTGCCCCTGTATGAAGAGCATTTAAAAAAAAAAAAGAATGTTCAATCTCACAAAATGTTTTCCATCATACATAACCATCTTGTTTCCCCTGTGTGACCAGGTAATATGGTAATTCTATTTATAGAATTTATTTATAGATTCCAAATACTATCCACCCTATTGTGGCATTCCCATAATGACCCTCACTTGGCTAGGATATTTTGGTCTCTTAATGCTGCTGTGGAATCCACTGGTAATATTTTATATAGACTTTCCTTATCACTACTCTTGACTGAGGCTGGCTTTTGGGGGGGGAGTGTTCCTGTCTTTATTGGGTCTTGATATTAGTGTTACACTCATTTCATTATTTTTTAAACCATGGAAGCTTTCTATCTTTTTGTATGTTCTGAAAATATCTCAATACCACTGGAGTCATCTCTTCTTTAAATATTTTTTGGCATTCCCATAAGAAACCAGCTGGATCTGATACATTTTGGAGGGTAGCTTTACCCCCCAACTTTATTTCTTCTGGGTGGTTTATAGCAATTTCTCCATTTAGGTTTTTCTATCTCTTCCAAATTGTCAGTTGCAGCAAACACCATCTCCTAGAAAATTATTCGGTTTTAACTGGACTGAAATAATTATCTGAAACGGGGCACCTAGATGCCTCAGTCGGTTAAGCATCTGCCTTCAGCTCAGGTCATGATCCCGGGGTCCTGAGATCTAGCCGCACGTCAGGTTCCCTGCTGTGAGGGGAGCCTGCTTCTCCCTCTCCCTGTTGCCTGCTGCTCTGCCTGTTTCTGCTGTCTCCCTCTATCAGATAAATAAAAACAAAATTTACAAAAAGCTATCTGAATCTACTTATGCAGAATAGTCTTTTACACGTCTCTGAATTTTCTCTACTACACGTGTCTTCACCACCATTTCTCATTTGGTGCATCTGCGCTTTCTCTATTTCTACCCTTCATCCCTTCATTCCTCAACAAACATTGATTTTACCGTATTTTCAAAGAACCACCTTCTAGATTAGTTTTACTATTTTTGTTTTCTAATATTTTTTCTGTTTTCATCTTAGTTCACTCCTCTTCATGTAATCCAGCCCCACAGAACACTTCAGTCATGTGCTTCACGCAAATTACTGGAAAACAAAAGAAAGGGCAAACTATCCTAACTAGACTTTTATTCAGTCATCAGATATTGAGTAAAGTAAGCACCCATTCCAGGAGAAAGATCCTCAGTATGGAAACAAAATATGGCAAAAGTATAAGCCATTCAAACCATTTAGAAAGGTCAACAGCCTGGGAAAGGGACGAGGACATACATCATAGAAAGGGAAAACTTCAGTCAGCCTATTCAATCAAGCAAGTTAAAAGATTGTTTGTCCCCCTTTCACTCACGGCTCATCAGCTGGGCAGCTGAGAAGAGCTTTCTGTCAATTTAACTTCTGCCATTACTTTAGCACTCACTTAAGAGTACTCAGTACAGGACAAGGACACACAGACCCCCTGTGCTACTGGCACCAAGGACTAGCCATCTAGTCAACCATAAAATCAGAAAAGAAATAATGGACTTCTCTCTCTCTCTCTTTTTTCGTCTTTGCTTTCCATTCATGTGATACTTCTAATGATGAGAAATGCCAAAAGTTGTTTTCATGTGTTTTTTAAAGTTTTGATTCAAACTCCGGTTAACCGAAAGTATAATACTAGTTTGAGGTGTACGATATAGTGATTCAACACCTCCATACAACACCTGGTGCCCATCACAACAGGTGCCCTCCTTAATCCCCATCACCTATTTCACACATTCCCCCCACCCACCTCCCCTCTGATCATCAGACTATTCTCTGTAGTTAAAGGTCTGTTTCTTGGTTTGCCACCCTCTCTCTTTTTTTTCCTTTGATCATTTGTTTTGTTTCTTAAATTCCACAGATGAGTAAGATCATATGGTATTTGTCTTTCTGACTGACTTCTTTCACGTAGCATAATGCTCTCTAGCTCCATCCAGGTCACTGCAAATGGCAAGATTTCATTCTTTTTTCATGGTTGAGTAATACTCCGTTGTATATACATCATATCGTCCCATTCTTTAACTTCTAAAAATTTTGAAATATTTTAATTATTAATGTCCCATTTTAAAGACTTCACACATTTTTTTTAAATAAAGAAAATATGATAAACTGTATACCCAGCACCAAAATTATGGAGATATTAGCCTGGTATATTTGCTTCAAATATCTTATAAAATGATTCATAAGAGATAAGGCTAAAGACCCATCCTCCTTCCTCTCTGCCAAGAAAAAAACCATTACGTTGAAACTGCCAAATAGATTTCCATATGCATTCTCATCGTTTTAAACATACAGACATTGATAAACAACACAAGCCGTTTTTGAATGTACATAAATGGCACTGTTCCCTCAACACCTGGATTTTTCATTCAGTACCATATTGAAATATACAGCTCGATACATGTAGATATAGTTCATTCATTTAACAGGTGAATAATATTCAAACTAATTAACAGTAGACATATCTTTTTTTTTTTTTTAAACGGAGAAGCGCAATGGCTGTTTCTGCTGTTTGCTATCGAATATCCTTCCACACCACTCCTCCCTGCCCTGTGGTAGATTCCTAACCGGGTTCGGGTGTTTCCTGAGTCCCCAGACCCCTGCCAACACTTGGTGTTATCAGACATCTTGTTAATCAGACGGATAGGAAATAGGACCTCCCCACGGTTTTCATTTAGATCTTCTCCAATCTCTGACTTCTGTTTTCACAACAGTTTCAGACACGGAGACGGCTGCTCCCAGCATCAACTCTCCTCATCCACAGCAACTGAACCACAGCTACGAAGCAGCTCCCTAGTGAAGAGCTACATTTCCTCTCATGTCTACCCTCCTCCGCTCTCCCTGCAGCTCGGTTAACACAGGAGATCAGGTGTCAAACACGGTATGTAAGTTCTAAGTGCCACTTCCAGGCTGAGGCTTTTAGGAAATTGGCAGGCTTCCGCCATTCTCTCCCCCTCCACCAGCCGCATGCAGACCAAGAAAAGGCCTTAAGAGACAGAAAAGCCGGGGCGCCTGGGTGGCTCAGTCGTTAAGCGTCTGCCTTCGGCTCAGGGCGTGATCCCAGCGTTCTGGGATCGAGCCCCGCATCAGGCCCCTCCACTGGGAGCCTGCTTCTTCCTCTCCCACTCCCCCTGCTTGTGTTCCCTCTCTCGCTGGCTGTCTCTCTGCCAAATAAATAAATAAAATCTTAAAAAAAGAGAGAGAAAGAGAGACAGAAAAGCCACCAGGTGGGAAGGACCTGGGCCCCCAAAACACCTTTGGAGGAGAGCGGTGCATCAATCTGACATTTCCCTGTACATGATCACGGAGCAGGAAATAAGCTTCTATTGGACCCAAGCCATTACATTTTTTTTGGCCTACCTGTCAATCGTCCATCCTCCCTTAAATAACCCAGTGGCCCTGGGCAAACAGAAGTTATTTTAAAATAGCCAAATATATCTAGCTTTCTCTATATGGTTATGCATTTTGTTTCTTAAGAAAGCATTCCCTATCCTAGTAGAGACTCTGGTGTGACTTCTTTGAAGTTTTATAGTTTCACTTTGTGTACTTAAGTATTAACTCACACGTACAAAAGCTCTAACTTAATCTTTTTCCAGAAGGACAGCACCATTTAATCTTTTCACACTGATGTGTAATATTACTTATCAAACCTCCACACATGAGTATCTATATCTGGGCTCTCTATTCTGTTCCTCAGTTTGTCTCTCTGAGCCTAATACCATTACTATATATATATTTTTAAAAGATTTTATTTATTTATTTGACAGAGATAGAGACAGCCGGTGAGAGAGGGAACACAAGCAGGGGGAGTGGGAGAGGAAGAAGCAGGCTCATAGCAGAGGAGCCTGATGTGGGGCTCGATCCCACAACGCCGGGATCACGCCCTGAGCTGAAGGCAGACGCTCAACCGCTGTGCCACCCAGGCGCCCCACCATTACTATATTTTTATCTACACTCTTGACATTTAGAGTGAGGAAGAACTTTTTAGCCCTTTATCATTCTACAAGGCTTTTGGGATCGGTTTACCAGCTACCTGTATTCCATGAAAAACCGAACTGGGACATCTTAATAACATGATTTCTCTGCATTCTGGGAATGTTCCTGAAATCTATCTTCCAATTCACTTTGCTCTCTTAAACTGTATCTAATCTCTAAAGAAGTATTCACAGTTTTTTTGAGTGTGTGTGTGTTTTTTTTTAATGACTATACATCTTACTGCTATAATTTAAATATGGCTCTTTTTACAAGTCTGTTTTGTCCTAGCACTCAGTGTTTTTCAACTTATAATTAAAGCCTTTTTTTACAGCTCGTATCATTCAAGCATCCTTATTTTATAAACTGTAAAACTGTTGTATTACATAGAGTGCTTGGCTTTTAATCTTGCTATCTGCAGTGCCTGAGGGTAAACTATATTCTCAAATGTCTTGTAATCTGGAGTTCTTAGTAAATCTTCAGTAAGGTGCTACATGAAAGAGTCCTAGGTTGATGGCATATCTTTTCAGAAATACTTTTTATGTGCTTCTTTTGGGTAAGTTTGCCATATCATCAGCCACTATGCTAATTTCACAGTGCGGGATTCCTGGGCTTTGTGGATAAAAACGCCAACTGTAGGAGAGATCTTGGGAAAACGGTGCAGGAAGAGGTTCCCGCACTCACCTCTCACAGACACGTCAATGCTAGGACTACCTAAGATGCCTCTCACTCCGACAACCACCTAAAGACTGGCCAGCAGATCTGCCGCCGCTCAACAATTAAAGGGGAAGCCACATCAAGAAGGGTAAAGGGAAGAGACGTGGCTGGGAACCAACCCCCCAGGCCCATGACCCACCAGCAGGAGGGATATTGCAAATGCGAAGACCCTCTCGGAGAAAAGAGGGAAACAGCCCCTTATCAAGCACCCCTGCGGTGGGGGGCCTGCACAGGGAATAGGAGCCCCTGTGACATCTGGTTTGAAAACCAGCAGAGCTTAATTGTGGGAGCACCGAGAATCCGGACTTCGCTGCAGGGGAGCCAGAGGGCTGCGGGAAACCACGACCCCGCTCGTCCAGGGCCAGCGCACTACACTGCTTCGTCTGAGAGCCGGCCCGGAGGCAGCAGTTTGAAAAGCACCTGGGTTATACACGAAGGAAATTTATTGACTTATTTTATGGCGTGTGCTGGAGGAGCAGCGTTTTCTCCAAAACAGCAGTGCTGGCGGGAGCCATTTCTCTTGCCTTCCTCCAGCCAGCGGGCCAGATGCTTGAGTGAGCCAGTCCTGACAGTCCCCATCTACCTCGCCAGCACCGGCGCCCCGCCATGATGTTCCCGGGAACCCGCCCACGCGATCTGCCCACCCTAACACGCGCCCGTCCAAAGCAGCTCCGGATCTGACATACCAGGTGGGCAGCCTCCGTGGGGACCAGCACCCTCTGAAGCAACTCCTGTTCCAGAGACATGGGGGCCAGCCATGCGTACCAGTGCGCCCAAAGCAACCGCAGCCAAGACTCTGAGCCGGCTGCGCCGGAAGCTAACCCTGCCCAGCCGTCTGACTATGGCCTCCACCGCCCAGTCACCACATGCTGCCCACACAGGGACACCCCACGAGGGCCTGGTACTGGTGACCAAAGGAAACTGTGCCTCCGGACCCACAGGATGCCTTCTACATAAGGCCATTACCTTCAAGACCAGGAGACATAGCTGACCTACCGCATACATAGAAACAGAGATTCAGACAAAATAAGGGGACAAAGGAACACGCTCCAAACAAAAAAAGATAAAACTTGAGAAAGAGAACTAAAACAAACAGAGAAAAGGAATCTACCTAATAAACGGTTCAAAGAAACGACCATTAAGATACTCACCGGACTTGAGAGAAAGGTGGATGAACTCAGTGAGGTGGGTCAACAAAAGACAGAAAACATTGAAAAAAACTGAGGAATACAATAACCGAAATGAAAAAGACACTACAGGGAATCAAGGGCAGATGAGAAAATGCAGAAGCACAGATCAGTGATCTGGAAGACCAGGAAACAGAAAGCACCCATGCCAAAGAGTGAAACAGAAAAAAGAGAATTTTAAAAATGAAGACAGGTTAAGGGACCTCTGTGACAAACTCCAGCATAACACTCACATTCTAGGGGTCAAAGAAGGAGAAGACAAAGAGAAAGGGCCAGAAAACTTATTTGAAGAAATAATAGCTAAAAACATCCCTAAGCTAGGGAAGGAAACGGACATCCAGGTCCACGAAGCACAGAAGCCCTTAACGAGATGAACCAAGGTATGTTCACACCGAAACATCTAATGATTACAAGGTCAAAAATTAAACATGAAGACAGGTTCTTAAAAGCAGCTAAAGAAAAGAAAATCATTATATACAAGGGAAACGCCATTAGGCCATCAGCTGATCTTCAGCAGAAATCCTGCAAGCCAGAAGAGAATTTCAGGATATGTTCAAAGTGCTAAAAGGAAAAAACCCTACAACCAAGAATACCCCACCCAGCAAGCTTATCACTCAAAATTGAAGAAACAGTTTCCCAAATAAAAGAGGAGTTCATCACCACTAAACAAGCCTAACAAGAAAAATTAAAATGGAAATGAAACGATCACAACTAGAAGAAAATTATGAAAGGAAAAAATTTCACTGGGAAAGGCAAACATACTAAAAACAGAAAATCACTTATAAAGCTATTATGAAGGAGTCAAGCAGAGAAAGACAATTATCATATGGTTTCACTCATTTATGGAACATAAGAAGTAGGAAGATCGGTTAGGAGAAGAAAGGGAAGAAGAAAGGGGGGGTAAACAGAAGGGGGAATGAAGCATGAGAGACTATGGACTCTGGGAAACAAACTGAGGGCTTCGGAGGGGAGGGGGGTGGGGAACGGGATAGACTGGTGATGGGTAGTAAGGAGGGCACGTATTGCATGGTGCACTGGGTGTTATATGCAAGTAACGAATCATGGAACTTTACATCAAAATCTAGGGATGTACTGTACGGTGACTAACATAATAAAAAATTGTATAAAAAAATAATACTAATACTAATAATATTTTAAAAATAAAGCTATTATGAAGGTTAAAAGACACAAGCAGTAAGATCAACTGTATCTACAAATATTAGTTAAGAGATATAAAATTAAAAAAAATAAATATATAAAAAAATAAAAATTTAAAGTAAACTATGATGTCAAATACATAAAAGATGAACGGAGGGCTAGAATGTGTTCAAACTTAAGTGATCATCAACTTAACAGAGACTGCTACATACACAGCATGTGACAGCTGAACCTCAGGGTAACCACAAACCAAAAACCTATTACAGATACACACACAAAAAATAAAAGAGAACGGGATCCGAGCATAACAGTAGAGAAAGCCATCAGATCATGCAGGTAGACAGGGCAAGACAAGAAGGAACAAAGAACTACAAAACCAACCAGAAAACAATGAACAAAATGGAAATAAGTAAATACCTATCAATAATTACTTGAAATATAAATTGTCTAAATGTTCCAATCAAAACACATATGGTGGCTGGATTAAACACACACACACACATACACCCATCTATAAAGCTGCCTACAAGAGACTCATTTCACACCTACAGACACATACAGACCGAAAGTGAAGGGAGAGAAAATTCTGTGGAAATGGAAGGGAAAAAAAGCTGCGGTAGCAATATTTATATCAGACAAAATAGACTTTAAGACAAAGACTGTAACAAGAGACAAAAACATATATAACGATAAAGGGATCAATCCAGCAAGAGGATATAATTTAAATATTTATGTACCTAAGACAGGAGCACATAAATATATAAAGCAAATATTGAGACATAAAGGGAGAAACTGACAGTAATACCATTATACTAGAGGACTTTAATACCCCAATTATATCAATGGATAAATCACTCAGACAGAAAACTCATAAAGAAACAGTGGCTCTGAATGACACATTAGATCACATGGACTTAACAGATATATACAGAACATTCCATCCAAAAGCAGTAAAATACACGTTCTTTTCAAGTGCACATGAAACATTCTTCCAAACTGATCATATGTTAAGCCACAAAACAAGTCTCAAGAAGTCTGAGAAGACTGAAATCATATCACACGTCTCTTCTGACCATAATGCTATGAAACTAGAAATCCATTACAAGAAAAAACTGGAAAAAAACCCCACAAACATGTGGAGGATAAGCAAACAATGGGTCAACAAAGAAGCTAAGGAGGGAATCAGAAAAATACCTGGAGACACATGGAAATGGAAATGCAACAGATCAAAATCTTTGGCAAAAGTAGTTCTAAGAAGGAAGTTTACAGCCTACCTCAAGAAACAAGAAAAAGCTCAAATAAACAATCTAATCTTACATCTAAAAGGACTAGAAAAAGAACAAACAAAGCCCAATGCCAGTAGAAGGAAGGAAATAATAAAGATCAGAGTAGAAATAAATGAAATAGAGTTAAAAGAACACGAAAAGATTGATGAAACTAAACATGTTCTTTGGAAAAGATAAAATTTGATAAACTTTTAGACAGGCTCATCAAGGAAAAAAGAGAAAGGACTCGAATAAAATGAGAAATGAAAGAGAAGCTACAACTGACACCTATTATGAAAAATTATGCACCAACAAATTGGACAACCTTGAAAAAAATGGATAAATTACTAGAAACATAGAACCTTCTAAGACTGAATTAGGAAGAAACAGAAGATCTGAAGAGACTAATGAAACTGAATCAATAATAATAATAATAATAATAATAATAATAATAATAATAAAACAAGAACCAAAATCCAGGACCAAATGACTTCACAGGTGAATTCTACCAATTGTTTAGTTTCAAGTTTTTATTTAAATTCTAGTTAGTTAACATATAGTGTAATATTGGTTTCAGGAGTAGAATTTAGTGATTCATCACTTACATACAACTCCAGGGCTCATCACAATCAGTGCCCTCCTTAATACCCATCCCCCCACCCACCTCCCTTCCAGAAACCCTGTTTGTTCTCTATAGTTAAGAGTCTCCTATGGTTTGCCTCCCTTTTTTTTCTTTCCTATGTTCATCTGTTTTGTTTCTTAAATTCTACATGAGTGAAATCATATGGTATTTGTCTTTTTCTGACTTATTTCACTTAGCATAATACACCCTAGTTCCATCCACGTTGTTGCAAATGGCAATATTTCATTTTTTTTGATGGATGATATTCCACTGATATACACATGCGTGTGTACAGTGTATACACACACACACACACACACCTTTATCCACTCATCAGTCATTGGACATTTGCGCTCTTTCCACAATTTGACTATTGTTGATAATGCTGCATAAACATCAGGGTACATGTGCCCCTTCAAATAAGTATGTTTGTATCCTCTGAGTAAATACCTAGTAGTGCAATTTCTGAATCACAGGGTAGCTCTATTTTCAACTTTTTGAGGAACTTCCATACTGTTTTCCAGAGTGGCTGCACCAGTTTGCAATTCCCACCAACAGTGCAAGAGGGTTCCCCTTTCTCTGCATCCTCGCCAACATCTGTTGTTTCCTGTGTTAATTTTAGCCATTCTGACAGGCGTGAGGTGGTATCTCCTCATAGTTTTGATTTGCATTTCCCTGATAAGTGATGTTGAGCATCTTTTCATAGGTCTGTTAGTCATCTGGATGTCTTCTCTGGAAAAATGTCTATTCATGTCTTCTGCCCATTTCTTAGCTGGATTGTTTTTTGGGTGTTGAGTTTGATAAGTTCTTTACAGATTTTAGATATTAGCCTTTTATCATATATGTCATTTGCAAATACCCTCTCCCATCCCATAGGTTGCCTTTTAGTTTTGTTGTTTCTTTTACAAACTTTTTATCTTAATGAAGTCTCAATAGTTCATTTTTGCCTTTGTTTCCCTTGCCTCCGAAGACATGTCTAGTAAGTTGCTACAGCCAGAGTCAAAGAGGTTGCTTGCCTGTGTTCTCGTCTAGGATTTTGATGGTTTCCTGTTTCACATTTATGTCTTTCACCCATTTTGAATTTATTTTTGTGTATGGTGAAAGAAAGTGGTCCAGTTTCATTCTTTTGCATATGGCTGTCCAGTTTTCCCAACACCATTTGTTGAAGAGATTGTCTTTTTTCCATTGGATATTCTTTCCTGCTATGTCCAATACTAACTAGTTGACCATATAATTGTGGGTTTCTACTGAACACTTAAGAGTTAATACGTATCCTTCCCAAAATGTTCCAAAAAACTGAAGAGGAAGGAATACTTCCAAATTCATTCTACAAGTGCATTATCCTGATACCAAAACCAGACAAAGACACTACAAGAAAGGAAAATTACATACCAACACTCCTGATGAATATAGATGCAAAAATGTTCAACAAAATACCAGCAAACCAAATGCAACAATACATTAATGGGATCATTCATCATCACCAAGTGGGACTTATTCCAGGGATCAAAGGATGGCTCAATATCCTCAATTCAACATGACATACTGCAGTAAAGACGAAGGGTAAAAATCATATGATGATCTCAATAGATGTGAAAAAGGCATTTGACAAAACTCAACGCACATTCGTCATAAAAACTCTCAACAAAGTGGATACAGGGAGAACTCAAAATAATAAAGGCCATGTATGACAAACCCACAGCTAACATCACACTCAAGGGTAAAAAATAAAAGCTTTTCCTCTAATATCAGGAACAAGATATGGATGCCCACACTCTTGCCACTTTTATTCAACACAGCGCTGGAGGTCCTAGACACAGCAATCAGACAAGAAAGAAAAATAAAAGGTACCGAAGTTGGTAAGGAAGAAGTAAAACTGTCACTATCTGTGGATGACATGATGCTATATACAGAAAACTCTAAAGGCTCCACACGCGCACGCACACACACACACACACAATTAGAACAGGGGCACCTGGCTGGCTCAGTAGGAGGAGGGTGCGACTCTTGATCTCAGGGTCATGAGTTCAAATCTCACATTGGGTGTAGAAATTACTTAAATAAACTGAAAAAAACTACTAGAATAAATGAATTCAGTAAAGTTGCAGGGCACAAAATTATATATTCAGAAATCTGTTGTGTTTTTATACATTAATAAAAAACTGTTAGAGAAATTTAGAAAACAATCCCATTTACAAGTACAGCAAAAAAAACAAAAAACAAAAAAAACAAAAAAAAACAAAAAAACCCTAGGAATAAATTTAACCAAGGAGGTGAAAGACCTTTATTCTGAAAACTATAAGACACTGATGAAAGAAACTGAAAAAGATACAAGTAAATGGAAACATAGCTCATGTTCATGGACTGAAAGAATATTGTCAAAATGTCCATACTACCCAAATCAATCTACAGATTCCATGCAATCCCTATCAAGATACCTATAGTATTCTTCATAGAACTAGAATAATCCTAAAGTTTGTATGGAACCATGAAATATCCAGAACATCTAAAGTCACCTTGAGAAAGAACTAAGCTGGAGGTATCACAATCCCAGATTTCATATACAGTACAAAACTATAGTAATTAAAACAATATGGTACTGGCACAAAAATGGACACAAAGATCAATGTAACAGAGAGCCCAGAAAAAAACCTATGCATATATGGTCAACTAATCAATAGCAAAGGAGGCAAGAATATACAATGGGGAAAAGAGACTAATACATTAATTATATTTTTAAATAAATAAATAGCATTGGGAAAACTGGACAGCCACATGTAAAAGAATGAAATTCGACCGCTTCCCTACACCATACACAAAAATTAACTCAAAGTGGATTAAAGACCTAAATGTAACAAATGAAACCAAAACACTCCTAAAGAAAATATAGGCCATAAATTCTTGGACATCAGCCTTATTAGCACCATTTTTCTGGGTGTGTCTCCTTAAGCAAAGGAAACAAAAGCAAAAATAAACAAGTGGAACTATATCAAACTAAAAACCTTCTACACAGCAAAGGAAACTACCAACTAAATGAAAAGGCAAGTTCCTACATGGGAGAAAGTATTCGCAAATGATACATCGAATAAGGGGTTAATATCCAAAACATTTAAAGAACGCATACAACTCAACACCACAAAAACCAATCTAATTTAAAAATGGGCAGGGGACTCCTATAGGCATTTTTTTGAAGAAGACGTCCAGATGGCCAACGGACACATGAAAAGATGCTCAACATCACTCATCACCAGGGAGACGCAAATCAAAGCCACAATGAGGTATCGCCCCACACCTGTCAGAATGGCTCGCCCCAAAAAGACAAGTAACAAGTGTTGGCAAGGATGCAGAGAAAAGGGGACCCCGTGCACTGCTGGTGGGAATGCATATTGGTGCAGCCACTATGGAAAACAGTGTAGAAGTTTCTTAAACATTTTTAAAGAGAACTACTATGTGATCCAGTAATTCTATTTCTGGGTTTTATCTGAGGAAAATGAAAACACTAATCTGGAAAAGATATATGTACCCCTGATTTTATTGCACCATTATTTACAGTAGCCAAAATATGAAAGCAACCTACAGGTCCACTGATTGATGCACGGATAAAGAAAAAGTGGTGTGTCCACGCGCGCGCACGCACACACTGTAATATTACCGAGCCGTTAAAAAAAGAAAATTCGTGACAACATCAATGGACCTAGAGGATATTATGCTAAGTGAAGTCAGAAGAAGACAAACACCGTAGGATTTCACTTACATCTGGACTCCGAAGAGAAAAACAAGTCAACAAACAGACTCAAAAACACAAACCGGTGGCTGCGGGGGCAGGTGGGGGGGAGGTGGAAAAGAGGTGAAGGGTATTTGAGGTACAAAGTTCCAGTTATGAAATAAGTAAGTTCATGGATGGAAAGTACAGTATACAGTCAATAACACTGTAGTAACCTTGTATGGAACATCGCCTACTGCACAGAACTACGCCTACTGCGGTGAGCACTCGTAACGTACGTAATAGTCAAATCGCTGTGATGGTGCCTGAAACTAACATACGCATGTCAACTACATTTCACTTAAAAATAAAGAATTGTTTAAAAAAAAAACCTCAAATGCCACACCACGGACCAACCAGTTCATGGCTACAAATTATGAAACTAGACTTTCTTCAGTTTCTACCTAATTCCAAGAAAAGAGAACCCAAATTCCTGGCCATCTCTCTCTAGAAACGTAGTTGGTATGTTTCTCGACTTCCCATTCACTAACAGAGTAACCCTAGAAAAGGAGCCATTTTACGTGTGTGTCTCGGTAGCAATGCCGCACCTTCACCTAGCCTCAAGGTCAGGAGAGCGCCCCCCCCCATCTCTGGGCATCCTCTCCATCACTGCCGCATCATAAGCTTAGCAGATGCCAGTGAACTATTTACTCTTTGTTTCTCAAACAAGTGGATTTCCCTTACTCTCTCACAAGCTTAGTTACGCATTTAAAAGAATGTTTGCAATTATGTACCCAGAATTTCTCAGTACTTATTGTAGGAAGTAGAAGGCTGCGTTGATTATTTAATGTAAATTAATTCTGGCTTCTAAAGAGGCAGCAGCATCTAGTCTCCTTGCACACTATTATTGTAAAGGGGGGATGCTTTTTACCTGCAGGAGGAGATTCCAGGTACCTTGGTATTTGAGTTTCCATGAGTTATGTGCATTTGGCTTCTGAGATCCATTGTGCTCTGTGTTTCTACCTGTTCTTAATACATTTTTTTAAAGGTGAAAATAATAGTTCCTCTAGTTTGGAATAACTTTTCCAAGGTTAAAGCAGAGATCCTTATAATGCTTTTGTCTTGAGAGCCTCTTCTGCATGATGTAGAATTTATGAGCGTAATTGTGCTCACAAACACAGTTAAAAAACAAAACTTTGAGGCTGTAACTTTGCACAGAGACACAGCCAAAAGTTGGGGGCAGGGGGGCTTTACATAGGAAACTGGTACAATTCAGGCCACGGTGTTTGCAACATCTCTACAAAGATGAATTAATTCTTAAAGGACATGGCTATAAGGTGGTTATAAGCACCAGTAACACTTTTTAGGCTTAAGTTAAATGATCAAAACCAACAAACCATCAACCTTTTGATTTTGGTTGAATATGCAGGGATTCTATTTGAAATCATGTCCCAGAACCTTTTCCACAGATCATATTACTTTAATTCCTAGAATAATATTCTGAAAGTAGCCAGTGCATTAAGCCTTTCTTTGCAACATTTTTGCAAGTCAAGAAAAACTAAACCGGAATGATCCAACCCAGAAGTACCTAAACTGTCTCACTTTGAAATAACCTGGTATCTGTACATACACCTTTCACTCCCTTCATTGTATAAGGATCAGATTTGCCCTTGGGGGGGGGGGAAGCCTGAATTCAATAATCACTGAAGAACTGGGAGCTGTTAAAGTTTTATCAGAGTGATGCTGGATGTTACCACAAATGGCAAAGAGGTTGCTTTGATATAACTTGGACAGGTTTCAATATACAAGTAGCAATCAATTGTCTGTAGTTCACATTTTAAGAAACAAGCACTGTAATTAGAGTTGTACAGGAAAATCTTTTTGTAACAAAAGATGAAATGAGCAGTCTTAAAAAGCAGAAAGTGGCATATCTTGGGTCTACGCCTAGGAGTTGTGGATGGCTCTCAGCAGATCACGCCCTCCTGGCAACTGTATATAAATTGTTTGCATGTATTTTTCTAGGAAAATAATCCAAAACATTCACTAAAATACTCAAAAGGGTCTATGATCCACAGAAAGATTAAAACTACTATTTTAGGTCTCCAAATACAGATGGATGATTCATGCCAAGAAGCTCAGAAATTTCTCCCTCCCCCCTTCAAAGACAAGTCTAACGATAAAACACAAGGCTGACTTTGTGCTTCACTCGGTTTTCCTGGCAGAGATTGGGGGGAGTGGTGTGGGGTAGGAGTCTAGAAAGAGAAAACAAGTACAGAGGATGTTGCTCTAGTGGTAAGAAATTCCGAAGGACTTTGCACTGCTCAGTGCAGGTTACTTGCGACATTCCTTAGGCTTTCCCTTCATTTTTGTAGCAGGTCCACTGGACTCCAACTCCCAGCAGCCACCACTACCGCCTCCATTCCCAAGCTACTGGGAAATAGGGTACACTCTTTCCTACTGCTGTTTTCCTTGCTGCCCTGCCCCCACCCCCAAAAGCAAACAGGTCCATTATGTTTTAGGGATTTTTACGGCTACCCACATGGGGAAAAGACATGGACAAAGAAAAATAAGCAGGAATAGTTTATAACATTCTCGCAGCTTCTAAAAATGAAGCATCATTGTAATTTATTAAGAGCCTTTAACTTAAGTACATGTGAGTTTAAATCCCAGGTATGCTATTATACAGATTTGCCTTGGGAAAAAAAAAAAAAAACCCATACTCTTTACCTAACTTCCACAATGGACTAAATGTTTATATTCCCCCCAAAATTCATATGTTGAAACCCATCACCCCAATGTGACGGTATTAGAAGGTGGGTCCCCTGGGAGGTGATTAGGTCATGAGAGTAGAGCCCTCATGAATGAGATCAGTGCCCTTATAAAAGAGACCCCAAAGGGCCCCCTCCTCCCTTCCACCACATAAAGACACAGCAAAAAGATGGCCATCTATGAACAAGGAAGCAGGCTGTCACCAGACACCAAATCTGGGGGCACCTTGATCTTGGACTTCCCAGCCTCCAGAACTGTGGGAAACACATTTCTATTATTGATAAGCTGCCTAGTCAATAGTGTTTTGTTATAGCAAACCAAAAGGATTAAGAAAGTTTCATAAACTTTAGTTTTCTCCTATTTAGAATAGGATAATAGTACCTACCGCACGGCATCATTGTGAGAACTCCATGAAGTCACATTAAAAGAGTTTCATGCTCTCTCTAGAGAATACCCACTGAATGGCGGATATTATTTGTCTTGACTCTCCCTAAGCCCCTCCACTGATATTCCTAGGAATAGGAGGTATTAGTTCCCCCTTAACTATATCACATTTCATAGATAGGGCACAATCAATGCCTAGAGATAAAATCAAAACAGAATTGGTACTATCTATGTTCAAGTAGAGAATATGCATTTCTGAGGGACAGTGAACAAAATGAAATTCCCCCCCTTGATATTTCTTCAAAAACAGTCAAAGTAAAAGAAAACCTGAAAAGGACCTGAACGAAGGCAGCCAGTGGCTGAGGGATTAAGACAGCCCAGATGGACACAGAAAAGGAAGAAATTAACTTTGACAACAGCAAGTGGCAAATACTGTGGAGAGTGCAAGATCAAGCTAAGAACATCACACTGAAATTTCAAGGCAGAATGTGGTTTGTGATGAAAATTCTAGGTCTATACACTTATGGATATGTGCAAAAAGGACCTGTCTTAAAGCAACCAGACACTCTGGTTGCCCTCTTCCAAAGGAGAAAGTTCTCTCTCCAGAAGCGGGAAGAACGAAATCCTCACAGAAGAAAAAATACATAACAGCCAGACAGAAGGATTCTTCGAAAAAAGAATAATGATTAGAATTACTTCAAATCTTGTCAGCTTTCACCTCTCTCTTGGAATTTAAGGACTTTCGCCCACAACCCCGAACTCTGTTGAAGTTCACGAGGAAACATAATTTTGAGATGAGTTGGGATCTGGTTAGGGAATGCGGAGTGCATTTCAATGTGACCATATGGAACATGGGTGTTGGCCAGGAACCAGATTTCACTAATGGTGGAAATAACCCAGCAATCATAAATGGCTGTCAATTCTTTATTCAAATCCTTCAATGGCTTGGCATTGTGTTCAAGACTAAGGATATGCTTGCGAATGCACTTCGAAATTCAAGATAGCTCTAGGGTCCGACATGACCTAGCTCTTACAGGGTTCCCTCTCAAGCTACTTTTCCCCAAGTTTCAACCACAGGGACCTAATGTTAGTTCATCAAGCCTACCAGGTCCCTCTGATATTATGGCATTCTCCCTGCCTGCAATGTGCCTGAGTTTTGGGGGTGTGTACCTTCATCTTTGGGTCTCAACTCAAATGTCACTTATACAAATAAGTATTGCCTAACAGTCCTATCCAATCAAAATTAGTAATCCCCCATTGTTAACTCTGATAGCTCCCTGTTCTTTTGTTTGTCACTATTATCAGACTTCGTATTTGTAGATTTATCATCTTTATCTGCTTTTAACTGTCCCCACTAGGGAATGAAATTCACACACTAGGGACAACGTTCCTAGAGTTGATCACTATATACCTTGCTCATTGCCCAATATTTCACATAAAATAGAAGCCCAAAAGTTATAATTAATCACTGGCAGGTGGATACATGAATCTTGCAATTCCAGCCAGCAACATTTTGGAATCACAGTTTAAGAGGACAGTGAGGGTTACTGTTTCCTTCTTCCTGCCTGTGAACTGATGACTATACCCAAACTGAAAAAAAAGTGTGAAGTCCCACATTCTAAAGAAAACTCCCCAAAACTGGAAATATACCTGTCTAGAGCTTCAGAGATGACTGAAATGTAACCACCAACCATCCCTATCGTCCCATCCGCCAATTCCCTGTGTGTATGTATGTAATATACGTGTGTGTGTATGTGTGAAAAGGGAGAAAAATTGTCTTAGCAAGATAGAAAAAGGAGAAATTGGGAGTAGGGCGTCTAAAGCCTAGTGAAGAGTGGAATAATGAGAATGGGAGTGCAGGTCAGACAACTGAAAAGATATTCTCCAGTTCAGGCAGCAGACTAGCGATTTACCCTTCATGTCTATCTAATCAGGGGGAGAAAGGGAAATGAGCAGAATGACAGAATAAAGAAAGAGAGCAGTAGAGGACAGACTCTTGCTTGGCCTACAAATAATGCTTGAGTGTCCTGGGGTCCAGGGGACCCCACTGAAGGTAGCTGGGCTCAGGCTGCCTTGATTATAAGCCAGCCAACAGCCAACAGCACTGTAAAAGGTGTGAGGTCACACCAACCGTGCACCCAGGAGAGAGGCAACATTTGTGCGTTTAACACAAGAGAGGCAAGTGTGATGCCAGTAAGTGTTGACCCGAGAAGAGGTAACGATGTGGAGAATTAAGTAACAACTATTGTCCCTCTTCCCTTTTGTTTCTCTCGGCCCCAACACACTGGAAGAGCTGCATCTCCCAGGAAACCAGGCCATCTCCCAAGGTGTGAGCGTTGGGGCTGGGGGAGAATGAGGGGGCGAAAGAATGCACTCTGCCCTATGACTCCCAACTCCACTACTCCTCGCGAGCGCTCAGGAAGGTAAAAGATGAGATTTCAATTAGAGATGACAAAGGAGCCTGACACTTGAACTTTCATCCCCCTAAAATTCACTAAGGATCTCAAGGAGTTCTTAATGGGGGGTTATACTTACTGATATTTGTAGCACTGAAATTAAAACCAAGAATTTTTTTTTCAAAATTTTGTCAATTCACTTAAAATATTATGTAAAGGGGCCCCTGGGTGGCTCAGTCGGTTAAGCAGTGGACTCTCGATTTCAGCTCAGGTCATGATCTCAGGGTCCTGGGATCAAGCCCCGCCTCGGCTCTATGCTCAGCAGTAGACTAGCTTGAGATTCTCTCTCTCCCTCTGCCCCTCCCCCCACTCACTCGCTCTCCCTAATCAATGAAATGTTGTGCTAAAATAACATGTCTTATAAAAAATATATTTTCCAGAATAAGAATTTTAGAAAGAAGAGTTGTATTGTTTTACAAATTTGTAAATATCTTTCAATTCTGGCTGAGAGGAAAACAGCTGAATTTTCCTATGTGCTTCTGCTGGGGTATGTTGCTTTGGTCGAAGTAAATGAAGAGAATCAGGCCTCACACAGACTTGTGGGTGGAAGAGGGAGTAATATTTTTCTTTTTGGCTAATTGTGAATATTTGTTGACACTACTACATCAGAACCCTACAGGTGGTAGGCTTTTTTGTTTTTTTTTTTTTAGAGGCAAGCTGCAACGTGAACTCTGAAGTTTGATCAAGGAGCCTTTCACCCTCTGTTATATTACAATCACTGGTCTCCCTTGCACTGTACATGGCCCTTTAACCTGCGTAGGATTTTGCAAAATCATGCACTGGTCATCGGAAAATAGTTCTTGAATGAATTTACACACTCTGTGGCACAACAACAATAAGCAAGTCACATTTGTTAATACCACCATCAATCTCATCCAGACAAGACTTTAAGTATGGGGAAGCTGGCGATCTCACAGGGGCAGGTAAAAGTTTTCCAAAATTCTAATAATTGCTTCAAAGCTTGAGTTTTATCACTGGCGACAGTAAGCTTGGTGGTTGTCTTTGACGGGACCGGCTCACCCTGCTCATTTGAGGAAATGTCGTCTCACCCGGATAAACATAGTTTCTATGTCAGTCAAAAAGGTCACCTATGAAAAAAGGTAGCTACTTTACTTCCCCAATCATGCAATCCTGTAACTGCTTTTTCCTCGGGGCAGGAACTGCGATGCGCAGCAAAGTGCTTTTGGAATACGTCTCATTTCTTCTACATTGAAAAGATTTGAGAGTAAAAAGACAGTGTACTCAATGGTTAGAGTTTTAGTGCAATTAATTATTTTTACTGTTTCGTCAAGTACATTCGTAATTATTACTGGCATCTGTTTGTTTATTACGGGAGTGCCTGCGGGGAGAACACGACGACCCACGTGACCCACCGTGGCTTTCCTCCATCAGTGCACACGCCAAACCAATGGGAAAAAAAGCAAATATAATATTATCATGAAAGTAGTTACAGCCTTGCAGACACCTCAATAGGACCCCAGGGGTCCACAGACACACTCTGAGAACCACCACTCTGTAGACTCTGAGTGCATGTAGTCAATGAAAGGAAATCTAACATTTCTTTGTGGCTGCACCCCTCACAGTGAATTCCGTGACTCCATGATGCCAAGGTCCTGGGATCGAGTCCTGGGACAGGCTCCCTGCTTCTCCCTCTGCTCCCTGCCTGAGCTCTCTCTCACCATCTCGGTCTCTCTCTCTCAAATAAATAAATAACATCTTCTTAAAAAAAAAAAAAAAAAAAGGTGATGACAAGAAGCTGTAAGAAAAAGACGAGTATACTTCCAAAGAGTTAAGTTCAATAGAGACACACAACAGGTTTTAGCATTTCAAGAAACTCAAGTTTGCTCAATGCCTTCGTGTTTCACTGGTCATATTTTTTTCAAAGTTCTGCCTTCCATGCCTTTCACGGGGCTTGACTGCGACAACTGTTGGTACATTTAAACCTAAAGCAATTTATAACAGTGTCTCAGACCAAGTGCCTTTGGCATCGGCCCAGGACTGCTATTACCATCTTGTATTTACTGCACCATTTCAAAACTGTTCTTTCCTTCACACATATATAGAAGTTTTTCAATTATATAGTTTTTACTTGTCCATATTTTTATGCTTTAAAATGCTATTCTACTTTCTGCTTTGTATAATAACATGAAGACTTACTTGCTTAGACTCCCACATCACAGCTGGGAATTTTAATGCACTTTAATCGTATTTGCAATTGTTGCAAATCTAATTGTAATTGTAGCATATCTCAAAAATGGTATTCTTTACTTCCCTAAGTTTTATATAAAACACAGCTAACCTTTCCCCTCCTATTCCTGGCACAGTTACCGAAAATGTTTGTCTTTCTATGAAAAACATTTTTCACTGTGAATTCCTTTTTTTAATAGTAAAACAGTACTGCTGTTATACAGGGGGTTCTGCAGACATGAATAATCAGACAATAATAACTAATCTCTTGGTCAGTAAGAAACAAAAACATAATGATTTTGCTTATAGGAAGAGGGTCCCTAGGTGGGCAGAGGAAACTCAGACCAAAATGAACTATTTTAATCTTGTTCCCAAACAGATTTTCCTACCATCTCAAAGTTAAATATCCTAGGCTTCTAAAGTAGAAGTTCAAATAGTTGCAATTTATTTCTAATAAAAAAAAAAAAATGAAACCTCCATTTTCTAAGATTGTTGTCCCAACTTTTCACTCTAGTAAGTCTTTAGAATCATAGGAGTGTGTGTTAAAACTCAACAAAGATTTGAAAAGTCAGGGATATACAAGGCAGCTACTGGGAATGGAAGTGAATGAAATCACCCCAGGAGAAAGTACTGTGCACAGCTGGAGAAGAGAAGCGGCTGCCAGGGGACCTCCAACATTAATGGATAGGTAGAGGGCGCCTGACTGGCTCAGTCGGAAGAGCATGTGACTCTTGATCTTGAGGTTGTGAGTTCAAGCCCCGCACTGGGTGTAGAGATTACTTAAAAAAGAAAAAAACAAAAAAAAAATCAACTTTTAAAAAAGGATAGGTAGAAAGAAGCCTATGAGAGAGTAGGCAGAGGGGTTCAGGAAACCTGGAATACTCTGGTGTCTCAGAGTCCTAGGGAAGAGTAATTTAAGGATATTTATCAAGAGACAAAATGAAGGAATTCCAGAATGGAACTAATACCTCTCCACGTGGTTTGGTACCTATTCCCCCTTAGACTCTACTTGGCGGGACTGCTTGGTGATTAAATGGAGTACTGCAGCCAGAGGCTCCTAACACAGGAGGACAGAGAAGGCAAGCAGTCCCCCCGCAAGGACAGGCTTGCATTGCAAAACCGGCAAGGTTAGGGAGGGCAGAGTAAGGAAGAACACAACCCCAAACCCTTGGCTTACCCATGGATCCTTTAACTTCCCACTATCTATGGCTCCCAATGAACTTGGGTCATAGTCCCCAGCTGCAGAGGCCACAGAAGATGTGCCAGGGAACCGTGGGTGTGATAGCTGAGGAACGCCCACCTGCCCAAAGGCACTGGCACCCAAATCCCAGGACCTGGGACTCTGCTGCCCCTTGCACGGTACAGGGACTTTGCAGATGTGAGTAAGTTAAGGGTACTGAGATACGGGAACATTGTCCTGGATGATTCAGGTGGTCTCAATGTAATCACAGGGGTCCAGGTAACAGAGATGCAGGAAAATTAGAGGACTGCTATGGGAGGATAGAAGCACAGGGAGAATAAAAACAATGTGATGTGGGCCACAAACCAAGCAATGAGGACAGCCTCTGGAAGGGCAGAAGACACAACGGATTCTCCTGCAGAGAGTCCAGAAGGAACCAGCCCTGTGGATATCTTAATATTAGCTCAGTGAGACTTCTCACCTCCAGAATGTCAAAGAACAAATTTGTGTTCTTTTTTCTTTCTTTAAAAAAGATTTACTTATTTTAGAGACAGAGAGAGCATGCATGGGCACAAGCAGGGGGAGAGAGAGAGGGAGAGAGAGAATCTCAGGCAGACTCCCCACTGAGCATGGAGCCCAATGTGGGGCTTGATCTCACGACCCTGAGATCACGACCTGAGCCAAAATCAAGAGCCGGATGCTTAACTGACTGACCCACCCAGGCACCCCTAAATTTGTGTTCTTTTAAGCCAACAGGATTGTTGTAACTTGGTATAACAGCAGTAGAAAGGTAACACGGAACACAGACTTAAGAAATTTAGGAACCATATCAGTGGAGCAAGACTAGAGCATTTGTCCCAAATATTTACTTGGCAAAGATAACAACACATCCTAGGTTTTAGAAAAATCCCCCTGCCCCCACCACGCACCTTAACTGAAGGAATCCAGAGGTTTGAGGACCCCCTTCAGGCACACTCATTCTAGGAAGCCCCCACCTACCATCCCATGTACACTTGTCAAACTAGACCCCATATATAAAAATGACGTTTCTACCGAATAAATGAGAAAAATCAAAGAAGGATAAAGAAAGAAAAGTATCTGGTGGGGGGAGGGGAGGGAGAAAAATATTTGGAAGAAATGGTCCCCGGTGGATTACATTAACAATGAGCCCCACTCAACACTAAATGGGCTGGATGACTTTGGCCTCGAAACTTTCAAAGGTGGCCATTATCAGTTCATCACAGCAAACACACAGGAACACGGGCATGACGTTCTCCAAAACTCATTCTGATAAGCACAGACTCCGGTCAGATGAATCAAAATAAAAGTATACCTTGGAATTTAGCTTCCTGCATGGTCCCGAAGGCGCTTATCTTCCAGGCAAAAGAACAAAATCTTTTCATTAAAAAGTTGACCTGAGACCATCGATGTGACTGTTCAGTAACATCAGGTTCCCATTTAGTGTCGCTGATTTCCGAGCTTCACGACTGAACTATAAGTAGTTTCCTGGGACTTGCTTTTTATCCCCCCTCAACATTATGTTTTAAAGATTACCCGCGTTGTTGCATGTCCCACATGGATTTTTTCACTGCTGCATAAATACTTCGTTGTGCAAAGAAAAGCACAAATTATACGTCAATTTTCCCGTCAATGGGCATCTGCGTTTGTTCCAGTTTTTCTTTTTTTCTTTTTTTAAAGATTTTATTTATTTATTCGACAGAGACAGAGACAGCCAGTGAGAAAGGGAACACAAGCAGGGGGAGTGGGAGAAGAAGAAGCAGGCTCATAGCGGAGGAGCCTGATGTGGGGCTCGATCACGCCCTGAGCCGAAGGCAGACGCTTAACCGCTGCGCCACCAAGGCGCCCCTCCAGTTTTTCTATTAAGAACTCTGCTGCTATAAACATTCTTGTAAACATTCCCCATTACATGTACGCAAGGGGCTCCTTAAGGTGTATTCCTAGAAGAAAAACACTGGGTCACAGAGTCTAATTATTTTTAACTCCGTTAGGTCAAGTCAGATTGTTTTCTAGGATGGTGGTATCTATTCACACCCCCACCAGAATGTAATCGCTGATCCACACATGCACCCGTCCATGCTATTAACAGATTCCTTAATTTTCGCCAATCTAGCGGATCTGAAAGAATGCCTAGCTCAGCCTGGTATTGAATCGGCATCTCGCGCTTATTGGATTATATTGGATTTTATGTCTACCAGCCCTACAAGTTTGTTGCTTTCACCCATTTTGTCGAATTTTTTTTTTTTACTTTTGTAAATACTCTACTTTCAGGAAATTAAATCTTTGTCAGTTATAGGTATCATGACGATCTTCTTTCAGTTTATTGCTCATCTTTTCACTCATTTATGGGGTACTTGGATGAACTGAAGTTCTTGGTTTGATATAATCAAATTTTTAATTTGGATAGAATAGTCTCCCATCTCATCTTCCAAAAATTTTGAAGTTTTCCTTTGCATGTTTAATCACCCACTGAAAAACTGATTTTCATTATGAAGTGAGGTGGAAATCCAAACGCACTTTTTTATTTGGATACACTATTGGTTAGTGGCGCTCTTGCTTTGACCTCTCCAAGGCATAGTCTCTTTCACTTAATTTTCTGGAAGAATCTGTAGAAGACTGGAATGACCTGTTCCTTGAGGGTCTGGCAGAAGGCAACATTAAAAGCCTTCTGAGCCTGGTTTCTTTATCTAATTTGGACTTCCTATCTCTTCCTGACAATTCTCTGTCAATCGTGGTGTTCCAGAAACTCTTGTATTTCACCTAAGTTGTCAAATTAAGTGCCCTCAAGTTATTCAGAGCATTCCCTTTTTCATCTCTGCTAAATCTGTAGCTATACCCTCTTTGCACTGCTAATATAGTTACCTTGCACTTTTTTGTCTTTCTCCCCTCAATCTAGCCATAAGACTGTCCATTTCATTAGTCCTTTTAAAAACAACAACTTCCGGCCACATTAGTCCTCTATTTTCCAGATACTTGCTCTTCTCTTCACATACCCTTCCTTTGACTTTAGGGGAGTGAACTATTCTGTTGTTCTTTTAAAACGTATGACTGCTAAGCTCATTACTTTTATCCTTTCTTCTTCCCTAAAATAAGCACTTAAGGCATTTTATGTGTCTCCTTAAAAACAGTTCACGTTTTACTTCATTCTGCAAGTTTTGATAGAAACATCAGCATTCAGTTCTAAGTAGTTTTTAACTCTCGTTAGGATTTCTTGTTTGGCCCATGAGTTATAGAACTGTGTAGGCATTTTTAAATTTAAAATATATGGTTTGTCCTATTTCTAACTTCTACCTTAAGTGCACTGGGGTCTGGGTGGATTATTCTCTCAGCTCTTTGGTGGGGGTCCTGGAGCCGGACTCCCTAGCCTGCGGTCTGTTAGAGTTGCCAGTGGGGGCCAATTTCCATAGTAACAAGTCTAAGTTCCCGTCTTTGGTTTCCTTCAGCCCTCCAACGTGAATGTAAGCAAATCTCTCTGTCCGATTGCCTCTGAATTACTCACCATGGTTTCTATTCTCCTAAAATGACTCTGATTAGTATTTGACATTTGTTGAGACCCACTTTATGGATTTATAGATGGTCAGTTTTTATGTATGTTCCCATGTTGAAATCCTCCTGTGAGCATGAATTTGTCGAACGATCTCTGTTTAAATAAATTAATGACCTTCTCTATCTCCAGTAATGTTTTTTCTTTCCAAGTCTACTTTGTGTGACATTATAATAGCCCTCTTCACTTGACTTTGGTTTGATCTTTGCCCTAGCGATTATTTCCTATCTTCTTACTTGAATCCTTTTCGTGACCTTATATGTTAGGTATGTTTCTTACAAATAGTATACACCACAATTTTATTTTTTTGAACAGTATCTGTGGTTCTTTAAAACTCAAAAGTTTAGTCACTTTTGTATCTATTGCTACATTGGGATTTTATTTTTACATCCAACTTTGCTTCTGTTTGTATGACTTTTTTTTTTTTTNTACCTTGGAATTTAGCTTCCTGCATGGTCCCGAAGGCGCTTATCTTCCAGGCAAAAGAACAAAATCTTTTCATTAAAAAGTTGACCTGAGACCATCGATGTGACTGTTCAGTAACATCAGGTTCCCATTTAGTGTCGCTGATTTCCGAGCTTCACGACTGAACTATAAGTAGTTTCCTGGGACTTGCTTTTTATCCCCCCTCAACATTATGTTTTAAAGATTACCCGCGTTGTTGCATGTCCCACATGGATTTTTTCACTGCTGCATAAATACTTCGTTGTGCAAAGAAAAGCACAAATTATACGTCAATTTTCCCGTCAATGGGCATCTGCGTTTGTTCCAGTTTTTCTTTTTTTCTTTTTTTAAAGATTTTATTTATTTATTCGACAGAGACAGAGACAGCCAGTGAGAAAGGGAACACAAGCAGGGGGAGTGGGAGAAGAAGAAGCAGGCTCATAGTGGAGGAGCCTGATGTGGGGCTCGATCACGCCCTGAGCCGAAGGCAGACGCTTAACCGCTGCGCCACCAAGGCGCCCCTCCAGTTTTTCTATTAAGAACTCTGCTGCTATAAACATTCTTGTAAACATTCCCCATTACATGTACGCAAGGAGCTCCTTAAGGTGTATTCCTAGAAGAAAAACACTGGGTCACGGAGTCTAATTATTTTTAACTCCGTTAGGTCAAGTCAGATTGTTTTCTAGGATGGTGGTATCTATTCACACCCCCACCAGAATGTAATCGCTGATCCACACATGCACCCGTCCATGCTATTAACAGATTCCTTAATTTTCGCCAATCTAGCGGATCTGAAAGAATGCCTAGCTCAGCCTGGTATTGAATCGGCATCTCGCGCTTATTGGATTATATTGGATTTTATGTCTACCAGCCCTACAAGTTTGTTGCTTTCACCCATTTTGTCGAATTTTTTTTTTTTACTTTTGTAAATACTCTACTTTCAGGAAATTAAATCTTTGTCAGTTATAGGTATCATGACGATCTTCTTTCAGTTTATTGCTCATCTTTTCACTCATTTATGGGGTACTTGGATGAACTGAAGTTCTTGGTTTGATATAATCAAATTTTTAATTTGGATAGAATAGTCTCCCATCTCATCTTCCAAAAATTTTGAAGTTTTCCTTTGCATGTTTAATCACCCACTGAAAAACTGATTTTCATTATGAAGTGAGGTGGAAATCCAAACGCACTTTTTTATTTGGATACACTATTGGTTAGTGGCGCTCTTGCTTTGACCTCTCCAAGGCATAGTCTCTTTCACTTAATTTTCTGGAAGAATCTGTAGAAGACTGGAATGACCTGTTCCTTGAGGGTCTGGCAGAAGGCAACATTAAAAGCCTTCTGAGCCTGGTTTCTTTATCTAATTTGGACTTCCTATCTCTTCCTGACAATTCTCTGTCAATCGTGGTGTTCCAGAAACTCTTGTATTTCACCTAAGTTGTCAAATTAAGTGCCCTCAAGTTATTCAGAGCATTCCCTTTTTCATCTCTGCTAAATCTGTAGCTATACCCTCTTTGCACTGCTAATATAGTTACCTTGCACTTTTTTGTCTTTCTCCCCTCAATCTAGCCATAAGACTGTCCATTTCATTAGTCCTTTTAAAAACAACAACTTCCGGCCACATTAGTCCTCTATTTTCCAGATACTTGCTCTTCTCTTCACATACCCTTCCTTTGACTTTAGGGGAGTGAACTATTCTGTTGTTCTTTTAAAACGTATGACTGCTAAGCTCATTACTTTTATCCTTTCTTCTTCCCTAAAATAAGCACTTAAGGCATTTTATGTGTCTCCTTAAAAACAGTTCACGTTTTACTTCATTCTGCAAGTTTTGATAGAAACATCAGCATTCAGTTCTAAGTAGTTTTTAACTCTCGTTAGGATTTCTTGTTTGGCCCATGAGTTATAGAACTGTGTAGGCATTTTTAAATTTAAAATATATGGTTTGTCCTATTTCTAACTTCTACCTTAAGTGCACTGGGGTCTGGGTGGATTATTCTCTCAGCTCTTTGGTGGGGGTCCTGGAGCCGGACTCCCTAGCCTGCGGTCTGTTAGAGTTGCCAGTGGGGGCCAATTTCCATAGTAACAAGTCTAAGTTCCCGTCTTTGGTTTCTTTCAGCCCTCCAACGTGAATGTAAGCAAATCTCTCTGTCCGATTGCCTCTGAATTACTCACCATGGTTTCTATTCTCCTAAAATGACTCTGATTAGTATTTGACATTTGTTGAGACCCACTTTATGGATTTATAGATGGTCAGTTTTTATGTATGTTCCCATGTTGAAATCCTCCTGTGAGCATGAATTTGTCGAACGATCTCTGTTTAAATAAATTAATGACCTTCTCTATCTCCAGTAATGTTTTTTCTTTCCAAGTCTACTTTGTGTGACATTATAATAGCCCTCTTCACTTGACTTTGGTTTGATCTTTGCCCTAGCGATCATTTCCTATCTTCTTACTTGAATCCTTTTCGTGACCTTATATGTTAGGTATGTTTCTTACAAATAGTATACACCACAATTTTATTTTTTTGAACAGTATCTGTGGTTCTTTAAAACTCAAAAGTTTAGTCACTTTTGTATCTATTGCTACATTGGGATTTTATTTTTACATCCAACTTTGCTTCTGTTTGTATGACTTTTTTTTTTTTTGCCTTCACTTTTATATTGACCACCTCATTTTTAGTGGGTTTTTTCTTTCCTCCCCTCTACCAGTGGTTTGAAACTTACCAACTCTATTATATAAAGGGTCACCTTGAATTTTTCCATGCATATGTAACTTAAGAAAGCTAAACACTATCTTGGACCCCCTCACAAACACTACATGGACTTCAGAACCTGAAATCCTATCACTTACCTCCAATTCAATGGATATTGTGTCCAAACGTGGCACTCACAATATCCCAGCCCTGCCTCTACTTTAGATAACTAAACTTGACTTTTTCAAAATTAGTTTACACACACAATATCAGCTTCATACATGATATCATTTTTATTTGATCATCGGGCCTTTCTTGATCCCAGGTCATCCATCTGGGATTTTTTTTTTCCCCTTCAATTCACCCTTTAGCAGTTCCTATAGTGCAAGCCTCCTGTTGGTCAATTCTTCTGGTTTCAGTTATATTTATTTTTTATTTCACTTTGGTTCTTAAAAAGAGTTTTGCCTAGGTATGCCAATATTGACAGTACTTTTTCTACAGCACTTCTTTGAAGATTTATTTTACTATCTTTGGACTTACATTTTTGTTTTTGAGAACACATTCAAATTGTCATTCTTTGTCCTTTCTAAAATCTACTCTTTCCCATTAGGGTTCTGTGGTCTCATGACAATGCATCTACACACAGATACATTTTTTTTCATTTACTATACATAAACATATTTTTTAATATTTAAAATTTATCTGATATATGGTTTTGGATATGTTGTACTTCCTGAATCTGTGAGGTCATGGTTTTCCTGCAGTTCTAGAAACTTGTAGCTATTGTCTCTCAAATGTCACCTCTCCTTTTTCCTCCATCATTGATTTCTGGTTCTCCAGTTGAGCATACATTGGCCTTTCTCAGTCTAACCTGCATACCTCTTAGTAATTCTTTTGTAATTCTATCACTCCTTACTATTATAGAAATATACAGTAAAATATATAATTATAGATATGTATCTCTCTGCTTTCTTACTACTTTCTTCAGGTGTATTTTATACAAGTGGGAGTTTTTTAAGATTTATTTATTTATTTAAGAGAGAGAGAGAGAGAGAGAGAGAGAATTTCCTCAAGCAGACTCCTGGCTGAGCATGGAGCCCAACGTGGGGCTGGATCCCAGGACCCTGAGAGCATGACCTGAGCCAAAAGCAAGTCAGACACTTAACCAACTGAGCCACCCAGGTGCCCCTAGATATATTTTAAAGTTCACTAATTCTCCTGAGCTGTATCTAATTTGCAATTTAAGCCATTAAATCTACCGAGGTTTTTATTGCAACAGTGACATTTTCAGATGTTCCATTTTCTACCTAAATCTGGTTCATTTCTAGTCATCTCTAAATGCAGCTCATCTTGGTAACAGTATCTTTTAACATTTATTCATTTCCTCCTTTTCAATTTCTGACTCAGATAACAGGTTTAGAAAGGTGTTCGCTAACATCATTATACAGAATAGTTATGTAATAAAGACCTGATCGCTCGGAGTGGATTTAAACAACTACAGCATTCCACCATGACTCCAAAAGATAAATTAAGTTATAAAAATTCTGAGAATGTCAAATTATATATAAAAATCTAAGTTAATGACAGCTTACCCAGCATCAAGTAATGTGCCCCATCAACAAAGATACAGAAGGGATACAAGACAAATACAATACTTCCTTGAAGTTTATAATATACTAGATGGAGACACTGACATTAAGCACCTAACTACAATTAATTATAGTTGTTTTAAGTTGCCTTTTAACCAGTGTTCTCCAAAAACAGAAACAGATGCAAACAAAGGAAAGGGAAATTAATGAAGTTCATGAAATCCAAAAGCAGTAAAGTAAGGAAAAGTTTTGTGTAGCTACCCCAACCTTCTCTTCCTTTTTTACCTTTAACCTCAGAATCCTATGCTGCGGAAATCTATTTTATACTTTATATTTTAATAACCGAAGAAAAAAATGGTTGGTTAGACTTAGTGGCAATAGGAGAGGGAGGCCGAATTGTAAAGTCAATGGCATTTCAAGGAAGGCCAGAGATTTTTTTCTTAATTTTTTAAAAGATATCTATATATCAGAGAGCTAGAGAGAGAGCACTCTCCAGCACACAAGTGATGGGGGAGGGGCAGAGGGGGAGGGAGAAGCAGGCTCCTCACTGAGCAGGCAGCTAGACTCCGGGCTCCATCCCAGGACCCTGGGATCATGACCTGAGCTGAAGGCAGCCACTCAAACAAATGAGCTACCCAGGCGCCCCAGCAGGCCAGAGATCTTAGAAAGTTACGCCACCTCACTGGACACAGAAACGATCATTTAGCTGGGGCTTCTGTACATATACACTGAAGCTTTTTAATAGATATGTTACTAAGAGATTATGCTTGGGTCCAAACTTTTTAAGCATGCCACATTTTAAATCTGGCAGGTGAAGTATTTTACGGAATCCTCAGATAAATTATTGGCAATGGCTGCACATACTCTGTGTAAATCTGGATTCTGATATCACACACTTGCGTGTCTATGGTTCGTTCTCTCCATAATCTTTCTATATAGCCGGCTTTCTACAGTTTTGTGTTGTCTTTCCTCTCTGGTTTGTCTCATTTCTTGGCGCGTGTCGTGTTCCAGAAGGAGGTTTGTGGGAATGAGAATAAAGGGAGGCTGGCCGGCCTCTCTGTCTCATGCAGTTATTCCAGAACTAAACAACTTTCCATCTAGGTGGCTCCACCACCCCCCCTGATCCTTAGAGTCCTTCCCTGGTTGCAATCAATAATTTTGCCAAAGCAGCAGTCATCGCCATCCCAGCAGCACGAGAAGGCATATGCTAACATCTCTGAAAATTGCACCAACTGGCAGAACTGAGATGACGCAATGTACTTTCACTGGCCCGCGGAGAGGATGATGTCACGGACTTTGGCAGCACGGTTTCACGCAGTTGCAAGCCACCAAATCAACCTGTCCTGTGAATTTCGAGAATATATTTTACCAAAATGTTAAGTCAGAACCTCAACATACCACAGATATTTTTCTAATATAGTAGAAATCAATATATCATGAGGTAAAATCTGTGATTTAGAAATAGATGTTGGAACTGCAGGAAAAACCTTAAAAAAAAAAAAAAAAGCCTAGACATGATTCAATCCTCTCCCACTCTGATTTATATAGGAAGGATTAAAAAGGTCTATATGCACAAATCTCACTTCATTCTAGAGCCTTGCTCTGCCCTAGACGTAACACATATCTTATTTCTACTTCTGCCAAAGCAGCTACTGTTGAGGTGTCAGGATTCAATTATACCAACTCAGATTATGTGGATCTAACAAATATTTACCAGTGAGACGTGGCAGAAAGTTGCTTTTCCGGCTAAGATGAAATAATGCTTTTCATCAAGTTCCTATGGAGGAAAATAAATCTAATAAAATATTAACAACATTTCAAAAAAGGCCTTTCTGAATTACAGAAATTACACCAATTACACTCCCCATCATTCCTCATATATCTAAGTATACACGTCTGACAAAAACTGAGTTAAACTAGCAATAAATTAGACTCATTCCCTACATTTTTCTCTTAATCACTACCAAATTTAATACTTTATTCAAATAGTTATTTATTTTGTTGAACGCATGAATATGACATTTTCTCTTTTTTTTTAAAGATTTTATTTGAGAGAGATAGAGAGAGAGTGCATGCAGGGGAGAGAGCACCAGTAGGGGGAGGGGCCGAGGGAGAGAGAAGCAGGCTCCCTGCTGAGTAGGGAGCCCTGATGCAGGGCTGGATCCCAGAACCCTGGGATCATGACCTGAGCCGAAGGCAGACCCTTAACCAACTGAGCCACCCAGGTGCCCCCCCCTGCTTTTTTTTTGTTTTTAAGATTTGGCATTTTCTAATTACTACTACTAATTACACCAACAACAAACATGGAGTGCTTACTACAGCGAAACAGTGTTGCAGGTACTTCATATGGATTCGCCCCTTTACTGTTTTCAATAGTCCTGTAAGCATTATCATCTCCCACATGATGAATTGTCTGAATAGCATTAGGCTTTGTTGAGAGGAACTAACATTTTTGCATTTTTTTTAAATAAATATAAGCCCAGGGAAGACAAGCCGGTGGTGGAAGCGCCCCTCCCAAACGAGAGTGACACTAGTCGGAGGAGAAACTTGCTGCAGGGAGAACCGACGTGAGCAGGGCAGGAACACTGGAGGAACGAAGGACAATGTTCGGATTCAATACCGGAGGGAAGCAGAAAGGGCAAATCGTATAAAATAATAAAATTATACCTATACCAAGAGGGCGATTTAAAAAAAATTTTTTCACAGTAACAGATAAGGAAGCAACAGGAGGCACTAATCTAGAAGTTACCCTCACACTTTACCAGCCCTTAGCACAACCTCCTCTTAGTCTCCCTAAAGGTGGAGAGATAGTAGAAAAACGAAAAGAATGAGTACCATACAGAAACACAAAAAAGATGCACCAGAAAAACATGACCAGAAAGCAGACAAAAACTATAACCTAACATTTTTAAATGAGTTAGTGGAAATAAAGAAAATATTGGAAGCTATTTAAAAATAGCATGATCAGGGGTGCCTGGGTAGCACAGCGGTTAAGCGTCTGCCTTCGGCTCAGGGCGTGGTCCTGGCGTTGTGGGATCGAGCCCCATATCAGGCTCCTCTGCTATGAGCCTGCTTCTTCCTCTCCCACTCCCCCTGCTTGTGTTCCCTCTCTCACTGGCTGTCTCTATTTCTGTCAAATAAATAAATAAAATCTTAAAAAAAAAAAATAGCATGATCAGAACTGGAAAAGGCTCAGAAATGAGATGATTAGAAAACAGGATGATATGGAGAGAGTTGGAACATATTAGAAACTTTTAGTAATGAAGGCCAAACTAGAAGCAGCACTGAAGGGCAAAGACATGAAAAATTACAGTAAAGGAAATTCAAATTAAGTAGCAATGAAAGCAAATTCACGGGAAGAGACCCATTATTAATTATAATACCCATTCAACAATGCACTTGAGGTCCTACACTGAAAAAAAGGCAAAAATAAATAATAAATACATAAATGACAGTATAAGGATTATAATGGAAAAAATAAAACTGCCATTTCTTACGAACAAGAAAACCTATGGACAAACTAAATCAAATTTCTAAGAGAATTTAGCAAGTTGCAGGGTACAAGGACGCTAGACTGCATCAATATAATACAATTCTATGAAGCAGGAGCAAACTAAAAAATAGAACTTTTAATTCCTAGGGAAAAACTCCAATGAAAGATATGTAGGATATATTAAAGAAAATTATGAAATATCAATGAGAAATGTATAACTTCAATAAATGAAAAGATATACCACACTTGTGAATTTTAAGACTCGATATAGTAAAGATATCCAATATCCATTCTACCCACATTGAACTATGAATCTAATGCAGCAACAATCCAACTGAAACAGATTTTTCTGTAATTAAGACAGAGCGGTACTGACTTAACAGAAGAGAGGAGAGAGGCCATGCATATATGGACCCAAGATGAGCGAGGAAGTTAGTACTGCAGAGCTGTGGGGGAAGGATGGCCTTTCCTTAAATGGATCCCTACCTTACACCACATATTCCAATCAATTAAAGGTAGATTGTATATCTATATGTGAAGTGTGAAATAATAGGGCTTGCAGAAGTTAATTCAGAAAAACATCTTCAGGATTTTGAAGTACACAGAGTTTTTCTAAATGAGGACCCAAAAAGCACTAATCATAAAGGAAAAGATGAATAAACTGTACTATGTGACAACCAGGAACTTCTGTTCATCAAGACCTCATTTAGAAGAAAAGCCACAGAGGGGTAGAAGGTATTTATAATACATATAACCAACCAAGTGCTTAGTCCACAATCAAGCACTATGAAGTATCTAGAAGAAATTCGTACAAATCAGTAAGAAGGGGACAACCTAAAGGAAAATTGAGAACACTTGGACAAACACTTCATTAAAAGGATACCCAAATGGCCAACAAACGTAAGAAAAAGTGCTCAATCGTATTACTGCCCCGGGAACCCAAATTTAAAGCACAAGAAAATAGCACCACAACCCACCAAAGTGAGTGGAAACAGAAAGCCAAATTCCTGCTATGCCGTGGGCTAGTAAGGATGTAGACGACTGACTGTCAATGCTGCTGGCGGGAGTGCGGACTGAACAAACGCTTGGAACAATACCCGCTCGTGGAACACCAGTATATACTGTATACAGATACATACACAGGGGCGCCTGGGGGGCTCAGTCGGTTACGCGTCTGCCTTCAGCTCAGGTCAGGATCCCAGGGTCCTGGGATGGAGTCCCGCATCGGGATCCTTGCTCAGCGGGGAGTCGGCTTCTCCCGCCCCCTCTGCCTGCTACTCCCCCCACTAGTGCTCTCTCTCTGTCTCTGTCAAATAAATAATCTTTTTTTAAAAAAAGAAATATGTATACAAATAGTTCAGTGAAAACCCTATGTCCCAACAGTCCCATTCCTTAGTTGACACCCAAAAGGAACACATCCACATATAAACCAAAGACCCGTAAAGCAATCTATAGGGCAGCGGCATTACCCACAACAGTCAAAAATCAGAAGGTCAAAATGTTCATCAACAGTTGAACAGATGAACTGTGATATACTTACAGGATGAAGGACCCTGGGGCAACAAAACTGAATGAACTAATCACGACCTAAGTGAATCATGTAAACACAATTTGAGTAAAAGAAGACAGACACGGACAAACATACACTGTATGGTTCTATTTAAACTTCCAAGAACAGGCAAAAGCTATCCATAAAGTTTAAAGGCAGAATAATGGTTTACCCCTAAGAAGGAGAGTTGGGGGTGGGAGAACAGCTGAGATGGGCATCAAAGGATATTGGGAGGGTAGAATTTAAACGCTACCATGAAATAACAGTATGTGAGCACATATGATTAAAAGCGCGCACTGAGTATCCGGAAGAGCCAACAGGAGAACCGACACTGAGAAACACTCTTTACGGATCTGAAAATCAAAAGAAAAATATCCTATGAACATCAAGACAAAGACATATATAAAGGGAAAAAGTTTTATTGGCAATGAACTTAAGACAGGAACACTTTATGCCAGGAATTGAAGGAGTAACATACTTGAGACATTCAAGAAGGAAGAGGAAACCCAGGATTTCCATTTCTGACAAACGGACCCTCAGATATTAATAAAAAGACCACACACACACACACACACACGAACTCAGAGAAAACTGTTCTCATGAGCCTTACCCATGAGAAAGCTACTAGAGAATGAATTTCTGAAACAGGTACAGAAGCTTCTGGATAAGGACTGTTCTAGACAAGGACTGATGGTTGCCAAGCAATATGCTTAAACTAAGGCCACAGGGTGGGGCTGAGGTAATATATAGATCTGGAAACGTAGCTGGAATACAAGTACCAAAAATTAGGAAGAGGAGGGGGAAAGAATATATGGAAAATAAAATGAGCTCATTGACTACCTTCCTGGTACTAACTAGAAGTAAAAAAGATAGTACATTTGGCTAGAAGTTGGAAAGAGCAGGAGAAAGGAGTCTCTGAGGCTCACTGTTAGGAAAACAATAGAAAGGACTGTAGGTCCAAAAGCAAGGAAGGGATCAAAGCCTCCCAGAGTCGTAGCAAACACAGGAACGGACTTGATGACTTGACGGGACTCCACAGGCCCAGGTAATTTGCATCAAAAAGAATGACTGCAATGGACTGCCACATCAAGCATATCAAAATCCCTGAGTTCGTGATGATACTAAAAAAAAGAAAAGATTACTAACTTAGGAGAATGCTAGGGTACCAAAAGTGTATTTATTCTGGTAACTAGAAAGTTAAAAGAAAGACTCCAGCATTTATCCTACTGTGCTCTATTCAAAGTAACCTCAAAGAATCGAGAAGGAAAAATTCTAACCTTAAGAAATGATTAAATAAATGATAGTATAAGCAGCTGATTAATTACAATAATGCCACTAAAAAACAGGCTTCAAAAGTTTAGTGATCAATAACAGATAGGAAGCTCTTCTCCACCCTAAGATGCATTAAGATCATTTTTTTTTAAATTAAAATCGTGGAAATGAGACAGTCAGAAGAGTAATCTCCAGAATGAATTTCTAGAAAAAAGACTTAGAACGATCTGGGAGACTGTGTAGGAAAAAGCCGATTTGGCTGGGAGAACGCGGTGATGGTCAGGGCTCAGAGATGCCGGGCGGGAGGGTGCCAAACACCTCAACACTGAGAGGGGCTCTTCTCCTCTCGCCCCCAGGCGGCAGATCTCAAGAAGCCACAAGAAAGAGGGCCTCTGTACTCTGCCACTGGCGACCTCTCCTCCCACGACCAATAGTAACTGTTTCTTCACCCCTTCACTCGAAAGCTGGGTTTCTCCATCCTGGCACTACTGCCATTTTAGGCTGAATAAGATGTCATTATGGGGCGCTGTCCTGTGCATTACAGGATGTCTAACGGCGTCCCTGATGTCTCCAAGCCTTGCAAAATCACCCCTTCGCCCCCTCAACCCCCTCCAAAAGCCCCACCCCCCATTTGAAAGCCAATGTTCTAAGGAGAAGGCCACCAGTCACCAAGCCCTGCCCAGCCACAAAGAGCTTCCAATAAGCCTTTAACACCTCACTCTTAGATATGGGCAGATGACCGAGAGTCAACAGACATCTGACAAAAGCCTTCAATAGGATCAGCACAAAGCAAAGGAAGAAAAGTCCTAGAGTAAATAGCGCTGTGAACGAAAGAAAATTTAAAATAACAGCAAAGCCACAGTACTGAGAATCCATCAGCCAGCAGAACCGACTTCATGTTAAAAGCACAGAAACAACCTGAGTCAGACCACGGGGGCTCAAGGCCAGCTTCCACCACCTAACTAGCTGTGTAACCTCAGCAAAGCCACACCTTATTCTCCTCATCTATACGATGGGGATGAAGATTAGTATGTATCTCTTAGGGTTGCCAGAAGAACTAAACAAGGTATTTAGAACTTTGAAAAGCACATGGATGGCATCATAAGGAAGGAATCAATAAATAAGGGATCATAGGAAGGAATCAATAAATAAGGGATTTCTTTGTTTGGCTTAATTATTCTTAAAAACATTTGCTATTGTATCCGTGAACTAAGACCAGGATGCTATGAAAAAGGAACAGACATACTGCAGCCCCGCCACCCCCCACAAAAAAATTTTTTGAATTAAAATTATGACAAATTCTCTAAAAATTAAATAGATCAAAGTAAAAGTTGAGGCACTCTCTTTTCAAAAAGCAAAATCGCAAGGAAAAAAAAATAGCCTACTAAACCAGAAAGACCAATATGCACCTAGAAGGCTTTGCAGAAAGAGCGAAGGGAAGAAAATTATTGAGGAAATAAGAACCAAAGAACACAAATGTCCAAACCGAAAAGGCCCACTGGATCCAACCACCGCAATGACCGCTGCAATGACTAAGGTGTGTAGAGACAACTCCCGACACTGACACTGGGAAGTTTCTGCCTCAACCCATGCTTACCCGATTTTCTTAAACAACCTTCATATCCCATTGAACTAGCTGAGTAGTCACTTCTTAAATGAGCCAACCCCAGAATGTGAGCAAACATTCCCCACCCCACTCCCCACCCCTCGCCATTATATGCTTGAAGAACCAAAAACCTGGTTTTATCTCAGTCATGATTTTACACTCATTTATAAGTATTATGTGAGTATTGATTTCAAGAGTCTTGTGGCTGAGGACCACCATGCCTGTTTTTCGCCATCATATCCCCCCTCACTTAATACCATATGCATTTAAGTACTTTGTATACAAATGGGCTATATAATAAAATCACTGATTTCCTTGGAAATATAATACATTATCATTCATAAATATCTCTGCCCCAAAGTTCTGTGGCTCTTTCCGTGACATAAGGAAATTTCACAAGTTTTTCATATTGCTTTGGCCTGAATTGGCTTCTTTTTATTTTTAATCCATCAGTGGCATAACTGACAAGGTCCATGAAGGAAGTCTCAGATTTCCTAAAGGAATGAGCGCCATCTAGTGGAAGGACACAAGATTAAAAAAGTAGCTTGAGGCAATTCTCTAAACTGACTAAGCACACAATGGTAACCCATCAAATATTTACTCAAATAAGAAACCAAAGATGCATATCACTTTTGTCAACTAATGGCAGTCAAATTTTTATCTTCGGTATAATTTATAACATACCAATTTAAATGAAATTTATAAATAAAATTTATTGTTCAAGTTGTCAGTAAAGACCATTTAATGTAGCTTTGAACTGAACACAGAAATGACAATAAGAAAAAAAGCCATTATAGTCGCAATACTCCCAACGTGCAAAGGAAGCTGGAGTTAAAACTGAAATGCCAATTGCATATGAAATACATCGTTTGATACATTAAAGGCCACTTTCTTTGATCAGGAAAGGTCTTTTTCAGAAGATATGGGGAGGGTTGTATGTTACACTTTGATATTAAAAGCCCTTGCTTGTTAAGTCAAAATAAGCTCATGAAATTTAGTAAGAAAACAAGGGAATCTTACAGTAAGATGGATACTGGCATTCCGTTTTGTTAGTGCTGAAAGAGAACACGAAATGGACAAGGTCCGACCCAAGACAGCACACTCTACTGCTATTATATTACCCTGGAAAAATCACATCAGTGAGACCTTTCAATACATGCCAGCCTTTCTCGGGCCTCGCCACAGCAGTTAGGAGGGAAGTGCGTGCCTATCAAGAAAGAGCTAATAAAAGATACATAGTTTTGACAAGAAAATAAATGCGAACTTTTTACGGTGCAACTCTCAGACCAAGAGCAACCATTGAAAAACAATGACATGGAATGTTAATGATTGCTTTTCACTTCTCCATCACTAAGCTGTACTGTCAGAAAAACAGAATTAAATACAACATAGTGAAGGCACTCATTAGGATTAAATAGGGAAACTACAGTCATAACCAACCCGCAGATGTCAGTGGCATGTGACAGTGAAGATTATTTTCTCACTCATATTCTGTGGCCAGCGCACGTCCTCTGGGAACTCTGCCCCGCATCTCTGCGCNCATTTTAGGCTGAATAAGATGTCATTATGGGGCGCTGTCCTGTGCATTACAGGATGTCTAACAGTGTCCCTGATGTCTCCAAGCCTTGCAAAATCACCCCTTCGCCCCCTCAACCCCCTCCAAAAGCCCCACCCCCCATTTGAAAGCCACTGTTCTAAGGAGAAGGCCACCAGTCACCAAGCCCCGCCCAGCCACAAAGAGCTTCCAATAAGCCTTTAACACCTCACTCTTAGATATGGGCAGATGACCAAGAGTCAACAGACATCTGACAAAAGCCTTCAATAGGATCAGCACCAAGCAAAGGAAGAAAAGTCCTAGAGTAAATAGCGCTGTGAACGAAAGAAAATTTAAAATAACAGCAAAGCCACAGTACTGAGAATCCATCAGCCAGCAGAACCGACTTCATGTTAAAAGCACAGAAACAACCTGAGTCAGACCACGGGGGCTCAAGGCCAGCTTCCACCACCTAACTAGCTGTGTAACCTCAGCAAAGCCACACCTTATTCTCCTCATCTATACGATGGGGATGAAGATTAGTATGTATCTCTTAGGGTTGCCAGAAGAACTAAGCAAGGTATTTAGAACTTTGAAAAGCACATGGATGGCATCATAAGGAAGGAATCAATAAATAAGGGATCATAGGAAGGAATCAATAAATAAGGGATTTCTTTGTTTGGCTTAATTATTCTTAAAAACATTTGCTATTGTATCCATGAACTAAGACCAGGATGCTATGAAAAAGGAACAGACATACTGCAGCCCCACCACCCCCCACAAAAAAAATTTTTGAATTAAAATTATGACAAATTCTCTAAAAATTAAATAGATCAAAGTAAAAGTTGAGGCACTCTCTTTTCAAAAAGCAAAATCGCAAGGAAAAAAAAATAGCCTACTAAACCAGAAAGACCAATATGCACCTAGAAGGCTTTGCAGAAAGAGCGAAGGGAAGAAAATTATTGAGGAAATAAGAACCAAAGAACACAAATGTCCAAACCGAAAAGGCCCACTGGATCCAACCACCGCAATGACCGCTGCAATGACTAAGGTGTGTAGAGACAACCCCCGACACTGACACTGGGAAGTTTCTGCCTCAACCCATGCTTACCCGATTTTCTTAAACAACCTTCATATCCCATTGAACTAGCTGAGTAGTCACTTCTTAAATGAGCCAACCCCAGAATGTGAGCAAACATTCCCCACCCCACTCCCCACCCCTCGCCATTATATGCTCGAAGAACCAAAAACCTGGTTTTATCTCAGTCATGATTTTACACTCATTTATAAGTATTATGTGAGTATTGATTTCAAGAGTCTTGTGGCTGAGGACCACCATGCCTGTTTTTCGCCATCATATCCCCCCTCACTTAATACCATATGCATTTAAGTACTTTGTATACAAATGGGCTATATAATAAAATCACTGATTTCCTTGGAAATATAATACATTATCATTCATAAATATCTCTGCCCCAAAGTTCTGTGGCTCTTTCCGTGACATAAGGAAATTTCACAAGTTTTTCATATTGCTTTGGCCTGAATTGGCTTCTTTTTATTTTTAATCCATCAGTGGCATAACTGACAAGGTCCATGAAGGAAGTCTCAGATTTCCTAAAGGAATGAGCGCCATCTAGTGGAAGGACACAAGATTAAAAAAGTAGCTTGAGGCAATTCTCTAAACTGACTAAGCACACAATGGTAACCCATCAAATATTTACTCAAATAAGAAACCAAAGATGCATATCACTTTTGTCAACTAATGGCAGTCAAATTTTTATCTTCGGTATAATTTATAACATACCAATTTAAATGAAATTTATAAATAAAATTTATTGTTCAAGTTGTCAGTAAAGACCATTTAATGTAGCTTTGAACTGAACACAGAAATGACAATAAGAAAAAAAGCCATTATAGTCGCAATACTCCCAACGTGCAAAGGAAGCTGGAGTTAAAACTGAAATGCCAATTGCATATGAAATACATCGTTTGATACATTAAAGGCCACTTTCTTTGATCAGGAAAGGTCTTTTTCAGAAGATATGGGGAGGGTTGTATGTTACACTTTGATATTAAAAGCCCTTGCTTGTTAAGTCAAAATAAGCTCATGAAATTTAGTAAGAAAACAAGGGAATCTTACAGTAAGATGGATACTGGCATTCCGTTTTGTTAGTGCTGAAAGAGAACACGAAATGGACAAGGTCCGACCCAAGACAGCACACTCTACTGCTATTATATTACCCTGGAAAAATCATATCAGGGAGACCTTTCAATACATGCCAGCCTTTCTCGGGCCTCGCCACAGCAGTTAGGAGGGAAGTGCGTGCCTATCAAGAAAGAGCTAATAAAAGATACATAGTTTTGACAAGAAAATAAATGCGAACTTTTTACGGTGCAACTCTCAGACCAAGAGCAACCATTGAAAAACAATGACATGGAATGTTAATGATTGCTTTTCACTTCTCCATCACTAAGCTGTACTGTCAGAAAAACAGAATTAAATACAACATAGTGAAGGCACTCATTAGGATTAAATAGGGAAACTACAGTCATAACCAACCCGCAGATGTCAGTGGCATGTGACAGTGAAGATTATTTTCTCACTCATATTCTGTGGCCAGCGCACGTCCTCTGGGAACTCTGCCCCGCATCTCTGCGCTCCAAGACCCCAGAGCGAGAGTTTCTACCACTTGGAACATCACCAGTGACCAATGCGGAGGGCAGCGGTGGAGAAGTGAAGCAAACAGCCCACTGGCTCTTAAAGGCTTTCTGCCTTGCCTTCACTTCTGCTCACATTTTATTGACTAACAAGTCACATAGCCGTAAGTAACATAACCTTACACGTCTGTGAACAGCAATATCAGAAAGTGGATGGATGGATACAACATAAAAAATATTTTTTTGATTCAAAGTGAATCATTTGAAAGTAATTTTATATTACACATGCAAAAGCCTATGATCTCACTTCTAGATTTTTTTATAATAAATCGCAGTAATATCTTGATTCCCAGAATTACACTAAACCATTTTTAAACATTTTGAAACTTTTCAGAGTAGTTAATTTGAAAATGCTAAAGACTTCCCAAATGTTTTATGTGAAGTAGAATTATAAAATCAATCTAATTCAATGTTTTCCTTTAATAGGACATTATTTACAAATCACGGCCACCAGAGAACACCCCTAATTCCTACTACCTTTACTGACACGTAGAAATAGTAACAATAACTTTCATTTTTAAACAGGTGAATAAAAAGATCTTTTATTTTCCTCTACCTGTAATAAAGACAATGCAACTTATGCAACCACTAGAGCTCACTGAAAGTGATGAAAGAAAAAGNGCAGTAATATCTTGATTCCCAGAATTACACTAAACCATTTTTAAACATTTTGAAACTTTTCAGAGTAGTTAATTTGAAAATGCTAAAGACTTCCCAAATGTTTTATGTGAAGTAGAATTATAAAATCAATCTAATTCAATGTTTTCCTTTAATAGGACATTATTTACAAATCACGGCCACCAGAGAACACCCCTAATTCCTACTACCTTTACTGACACGTAGAAATAGTAACAATAACTTTCATTTTTAAACAGGTGAATAAAAAGATCTTTTATTTTCCTCTACCTGTAATAAAGACAATGCAACTTATGCAACCACTAGAGCTCACTGAAAGTGATGAAAGAAAAAGACATTATCAATTATTTATGAAAACCATAAGATCACAATAAACAAATCCAATGAGGTTTGAGTACCTATTCCTATGCCCTCAGGTATTTGTGAAACGAAGGGAAAACAAACTGGGCAAGACCGAGCCTGAAAGGGAAAGCGTTCAACCTCCTTTAACAGCAATCTATCTTTAACACTTCTAGGCAATGTGGAATATACGGGGATGAACTGCACACAGATCCTGCCCAAAAGAAGGGTACTCAATGAGTAACTACACCCATCATTACAACAGGTGCCAAAAATAGGTTATATAGATACTTACAACCAAATGCAAATATTAGATCTGTGTAAACACTCCCAGAGGACCTCTCTAGAGCCAGCATGTGAAAAAGTAAAGCAGAGCTCAGACTTAGCTGGGGATTACATACACCTCAGACCCTGATACATGCTCTCCCTAAGATGCACTGAGCTAAGGATTCTGTATTGGATAGTGGGCCTATCAAGATGTTTCTGTCTTATGCATTCAGGACAAAGAGAATCTGTGTATACGTATGCTTTAACATAATAAATTGTAAGAGTGGACAGAGAACAGACCAGACGATAATTACAACACATACAAACAAAGATCCAATAGCAGAATACATACAGTAATTCCAACAAATCAACCAGAAAAAGACAAATAACCAAAGAATGAAAAAAACAGGCAAAGGATGTAAAAAGGCATAAAAAAGAAAACAGAGTAGCCCATAAACATACATTCAACATCAAATATTCAAGTAAACGTAAACTAAAAGGAGAGAGCATTTCAAACTGACCCTGTTGGCAAAAATTAAAATCTAACAGTTGCAAGTGTTGACATGGGTGTGAAGCAACTGGAACTCTAATCCTATCAGTGGGAGTATACTATGGTACAGTCTTAGAGGAGCAATGGGGCAACATCTAAAAAAGGGTGAGATGAGCATGTCTGTGGCCCCGCAACCCCATTCCCCAGTGTCATACCTACAGAAGCAGTCCCATACACGTACAAGGGAAATCTACACATAGGCTATTTACTGCTTTGTTGGTCATAGTGACATGGAGATAAAGGTGGTTTCCAGAAGAAGGAATCTTTTTTTTTTTTTTAAGATTTTATTTATTTATTTGACAGAGATAGAGACAGCCAGTGAGAGAGGGAACACAAGCAGGGGGAGTGGGAGAGGAAGAAGCAGGCTCATAGCAGAGGAGCCTGACGTGGGGCTCGATCCCATAACGCCGGGATCACGCCCTGAGCCGAAGGCAGACGCTTAACCGCTGTGCCACCCAGGCGCCCCCAGAAGAAGGAATCTTATACCCGCAGGACACCCTTCAATGTAAATATNCGATCCCATAACGCCGGGATCACGCCCTGAGCCGAAGGCAGACGCTTAACCGCTGTGCCACCCAGGCGCCCCCAGAAGAAGGAATCTTATACCCGCAGGACACCCTTCAATGTAAATATCCATCACCAAGAGAATAAACAATTTGTGACCTAGTTCTAGAACACCATATAACAACGAGAAGGAATGGATCAAAACTATTTGCATCACCATAAATATATCTCACAATATACAACAAAATGTTAAGTAAAAAGTTACAGAAAGATGAATGTGTTAAGTATGAATCAAATTATAAACAGCTTTATTAACACATACAAAATAGTACGACCTATTTTTTTTAGGAATACAAACTCCAAATGAGCTGTGGCCGGTGAAGGAAAGGGATGGGACTAAGAAGGGATACTCGGGCTTCAAACGAATCTAATACTCGTTCTTAGGCTATATGATGAATATGCGGGTACACAACATCTGTTATCTGCCTTTTAAATGCCCCAAATATTCTGTAACATTTTTTAAGTGAAGGAAAATTTAGAAGACATTTTTAGCCAACTCAAGCCTTTTTTCAAGAATTTCAAATCACAGGCTGTTAGTTTTCATTACGATGTTACAGAGTGAGAGCAAGGAAATAAAAAAGACAAGAACAGAAGTTTGTTAAGGCAAAAAAATACCATTCTCTTAAAAAAAAAAAAAAAAAGTAGCCAAAGGGATACTGGAAAAGAACAGTGCCAATCCAGGGACAGAGCCCTGCACACAGCTAACCAAAAGAAAGAAAGAAAAGTTGAGATTGCTGCTGCTGCTGGTAATACCAACGAAGTGCCAGACGGTTTAAACCATGGTTCTTACACTAATTCGTTTACTCCTAATAACAAGCATCCAAGGTAGGGTACTACTATGATCACCATTTCACACATAAGGAACGGGAGCCGCCGTGAGACAAAGTAAGGAGGTATTATTATCTTACTGTTGGTCCTGGGATCGAGCCCCACATCACACTGGGCTCCCCACTCTGGGGGGAGTCTGCTTCTCCTTCTGCCTCTGCCCCTCCCCCCACCTGCCTACGCTCCCACACTCACGCTCTCTCTAAAATAAATAAAATCTTTTTAAAAAATCTATCCACCTTCTTACACAACTCAGAGAAGCGTGGACCTAGCCTCCACACCCTGCCACATCCCGTTCCATCACGTCCCTGAGGAATAGGCCACTCCCTTTTTCCATCTGGGTCCACAACGAAAATTGTGGTAAATATACTTGGAGAACCAATTCAGAACGTCGGGACCGCACTCATGGCCCAAACACCTTCCGGCCAACAGGACACAAACGACCACCTGCCCGGGCATTAAAGCAAGGGTTCCAAACACCGCACAGTGCAGAGATTGAGGTGATAAAGGGAGATGAACCGGGTACTGCTAACACAACACACAGCGCATCAAGCCGGTCACTTCCGAACACATACGATCACCTGCAGGATGATGGGGCAACACCTAATAAACTGAGGGATGCACATCTCTGCGGCCCAGCAAAGCCCCGTTAGGTAGAAGAGCTAACGAAGCTGGATACTTCCCTACTAGGATTCCTAGTCTCTGGGACTGGAGAATAAGGAGAATCATCTCCACAAGGGAAATGAGAAAGTTACTGCCTTCCTGACTCTACCCATTCCCATGAATGAACTGTTCTTAGGTGTTCTGAGGTAGGAAATGCCCCACGTGCATTTCTGTAGAGGAAACAGACTCCCTGCTATTAAACTAGGAATAAATAAAAATGTAAGGCGACCGTTCCGAAACTAAGCATACTTGAATAAACACTTAAATCGCGCAATAACTTTCAGAAGGCACTGCTCCATTACGTGGAACACAGGCGACAGCGGTAGGACACGGCCCCATCGAGCAATCATTTCAGGACATCCTGCAGAACAGAAACTATTTCCCATTACAACCTAGCCCCTAGTCACTCACCCACTGTCCCACGCAAATCTCTAAGAAAGGCTACATATGGCCTCTGTTTTGAGAGTATGAATTACAAAGGCAACAATTTACTCAGGGTCTCAGGAATTCCTATCTTCAGCAGACTTTACAAGTTTCTGTGCCTGAAAAAAATGTAAACTATAACGTAAGAAATAACTTTGTCTCTTCCAACAGAGCTGGCTGAAGAATTACCTTTGATTGGCCAAGGAACACTACCAGCTGCTGATACCCAGGTCTCTACTCTGTCGGACCAGGTGGCCATGGATCATTCGCAATGTCTGGCTGTCTTTTCCTTTTCCTCCCACCCAAGGCAAACAGTACTGCAGAGGCAAGTAACATAACCTCCCCCAACGGGTTTACTCTCTGAACCTAACACCACCTCTCCCCTCTCAAACGGCACAATTTGTTTCTAACGAGCCCTATACCCACAGGTATCTTATAAAATAGTCTTTCAGCCTTGAATCTGATTTACTACTATGTAAATATCACCTTTCCCCCCCACTACAATGCTTTTCATTGCTTCTAGACTCAAAGAAAAGAGGCACCGAAAGGGCCTGCACAGAAAATAAGTTTATAAAACCACTGTTCAAAACATGATCGCTCTTTTTTTTATAGCTTGACTGTATCAATTACCCTGGAAATAACTCCTTTCCGAGCAAGTCTCAGAGTACTACTTATTAAGAAAACTGGAATTCTTGAAAGATTAAGATCACACATTACCTTCAAATTGGTTTTTCATTTTCTAGAGTTTCCAGGTTGGAGATATAAAATTTTTTAAGTCTATTCTTGTTCACAGGTTGCCTTCTGAGCATCTGCTCAAGACTTATTTTTAGACTCGGACTAAGATGACTTTCACTTTTAAAATTCCACCTAAATCACAAATATTTAAAACTTTACAAATTCACATTAATATGGAGATTTAAAATAAACGCCCACTAATTTATCCACAATATCTTCCTTCCACTGGTCAACTACTCTGTCCACAACTTCGTGTGTTTCATTAAAAACAAAATTTCAGGACATCTGTAGAAAGAGAAACTGAACATTTCCAATTACAAGTATAATCTGGTCTGGAGCTGGTACTCAAAATACCTGAAAAACTCTTTACAAATCAGTAATAAAATAACAACCAAATTAAAAACTGGACAAAGGGAGGCTTTTGGTTTCAGCTCAGATAATTAAGGACAACGAAAGTCACAAACTGCCACTAGGAAATCATAAAGAACAGGGGAAGAGAGGGATTCGTGGCCAAGATCAGCTTAGCAGAAGGAGAAGCTGCTGGAGCCAGAAACCTGTAGGAAAACTTCAATGGTAACTCTGATGAACTGATGGTGGCTGAATGTGGACTGGTTCAAGAGTGAAAAACTCCTGAGCCCCAGTCCTAGGGGAGGCCCCAGTGCTTTTCCTCCCATCAGATTCTCAATGGTGAAGACAGGAGAAAAATCCCCTAGTGTTTCAAACAGGAGAAGAGAGAACCATTTTGAGATACATAAGCCAAGAGTTTTCTCCATAACAGAGGCCTGCCCTCTAAGAGAGGGTACTTTAAATAGAGCCCTATTTGACCTGGGGAAAGAGTACTCAGGTGAAATCCAATCCCCGTTAGCCTTCCTGTACCAAATAAGGGGAGAAAAGAAAAACAGGAGGCTAAGAAATGCTTCTGAAGGTCATGGGAGTCCAGGGACTCAAGCCCACTATAAACGGACACTTAATATTCAAGATCACAGAACAACTCACCACCAACAGGGCTCTAGTGAAATAACAGTGGTCATGACTGAGAGTTGCATGTCACAGACTCCAAGAGAGTTCCTCAGGAAAGCCAGAGGAGGCAGCAGGGGAGGGGAGAGACATGAAGGTTTCTGAAGCCACTGACACTGACAGCTACAACAAACATTCAACACAGCCCAGCCTCTAGCCAGAGTAACATAAAAACTCACACTAAAAGCCTAATTGCATCAGTTCCTATTACCCAATACCTATGTCCAGCTTTCACCAACAACAACAACAACAAAATTACAAGACATGATAAGAGAGAAACACACTCTGAAAAGATAAAGCAACCATCAGAACCAGACTCAGGACACAGACTGATGGAACCAGGAAACAGGGAGAGTAAAGTAAGTATGATTAATATACTAATGGTTCTAATGGAAAAATGGGCATGTGAGAACCAGTGGGTAATAGAAGCAGAGATGGAAACTCAGACTGAAAGTGAAATGCTAGAAATCAAGAAAACTGTAACAGGAATGACAAATGCCTTTGATGTACTCATCAGTGGACTGGACATAGCCAAGGAAAAAATCAGTAAGACTGAAAATATGTTCATGGAAATTCCCAAAACTGAAATGCGAAAAGGAACAAAATATCCAAGAACTGTGGAACAATATAAAGGTGTAACAAACACATAATGGAAACACCAGAAGAACAGAGAGAGAAAGGCAAAGATATATTCAAGGAAATAATGGCTGAGGATTCTCCAATATTAACGATAAAGCCCCAGAACACAGATCCAGGAAGCTCAGAGAACACCAAACAGAATAAATGCCAAAAAGATCTACACCTTGCATTAATAGTCAAACAGCAAAAACCAAAGATAAAGATACTGAAAAGAGCCGGGGGTGGGGGGGGACCCTTACCTACAGAGGACAAGGGTAAGAAGATGCCTCATCAGAAATCCTGTAAGCAAGAAGAGAGTG